>NC_067481.1:17559006-17649006 GCF_947179515.1 Apodemus sylvaticus
TTTACCTCATGTGGTAAGTCACCCCTAGCGAGGCACACAGCACGAGTCAGGGAGTGGGGGACAGCAGAAGGCAGGTGGACAGGAGCAGGCCAGAGCAACCAAGGGTGTGCTGGGGAACAGGAGGAGGAGACTGCGTGCTGACACTTCCCCTGAGATGGGCGTCTAGTGGAAAAAAGAGTGAATGACCAATAAAATCCCGTCATCTCTGGAGATGCCTCTTGATTTCTGAACTCTTGCGTCGGACACTCTTTGGAACCTCACCATCTCAAGCCAACAGACTCTTCTGGGTCTGATGATACCCTTGGCCAAGGTTACCCCAAGAGGGTGACGCCGGGCCAGTGGTTCTGAAAACACATGCTCTGGAACTGAAAAACCCAGCCAGGGCCACGCTGAGGAGGGACAAATTAACGTGCGCAGCGGGTATTTACGGTCCCCTTTCCAGCCTTCTTATTAGACTTTGCATTTCCTAAAATCGAAAATTCCCACCTCCTGAGTTCCAAAATAAAGCATATTTATGGCACATAATTAGGCTTTAATTAAGATCTCCTCTGGGTATGTGAGACAACATACATTTCCAGCACACTCAAATAGGCAAATAGACTCGACCTATTATTTGTTCTATACAGAAAGCTGCCTATTAAACCCAGACAACGGCGGCTCTTGTGGCAAAGCTGCAGTTCTTCCCATGATCCAAAGGAAGCAATAAAGCGTTCCAAAGAGGCGCCGAGCAGTGGAATCTCAGCCCCTCTTAGGCACTAAGGATGGCAATGAAGGTGGCAATGGGAGAGATGGGAGATCCAGGAATGCATTTTCCTCCCCTCCCCTCCACCACCTCTCTCTCTCTCTCTCTCTCTCTCTCTCTCTCTCTCTCTCTCTCTCTCTCTCTCTCTCTCTCGCTGTTCTCAATGTGCCCATCAAGCCTGGGTCTGTGTGGAGCAGGAACAAGGTGGAGTTGATTCTCAGTTGTATAAATATGCGACTTCTACTTTTTTCCCCTTTCCTGATCAAATTATGAACTACCAGCGACAACTCCCTGGCAGTATCAAAAGAGTCAAGGGCAGATACCTTTTATATAGCAGCGGTTTGGTTCCCAGCCTCAGGGATGCTTGTGTCCTGGAAGAAGTCGCGGGCTGTATAGTGTCTAGAACAAAGTACGTGCTTTCTTAAATCCACTGGCAGACAAGATAACAGACTTTCCTGCACCACCGCCCTAAAGAAAACCTCCTTTGTCATCAGGTAGAAGGCTCATCTCCCGGCAGAGCTATTTATGGTTCAGATTTCCTTCATGATTAATATTTGCACCATGCCATGGTGAGGTCCCATCCTAGAAAGGCCCCAGCAGTCTGTTCACACAGATGAAGGGATTGAAAACCCGAACTACGTGGCATCTGGAACTCTTACATCTGTGTACATACACTATATCATTGAGGCCACCTCCCTTGCAACTAAGCACATAGGCAGAGAAAACATTTCCATGAGTGCGCTTTCTTCTGAATCTCAAGGGCACCTGCAAGGCAAAGGCCCACAGTGAAGCCATATTAGATCATAGCCATGAAGGTCGTGACCGAGATGTCTTACTCATCCTTGTGAGCCCTCAGATTACCATATAGCCAAGGCACAGAGGTATTTGTTGAACAAATTATAATAAAAGGACTTGCTATTTGCCTTCTGGATTTTTTTTTTTTAACAAGAAAGCCTGTGGGAGAAAATCAACAAGAGCTACCTAGGAACCAGAGCCTCTGCGTAGATTATTAACCCGTGGAAGTTCCTTAACAGTGAATTCCGGCGTTCTTGTGAAAATGACTTCCAACCTGCCGCTGTTAGTGGTGCTCCGTGCTTTACGAATGAAGCGCCTGCCAGTTTTAGTAGCTAAGAGGCACCAGGTACCAAATCAGGCCGCGTATGTGCATTATTGCTAAAAATTACTGTAACCTAACAAGATACGAGCAATCCTGTTGCAAGATATTTCCTATCCATTCACATTGAGGCAGTGAGAGGCCAGTGATTGGAGGGGAGAGAGGAGGAGGAGCTAAGGGAAGTGAGGGGAGGAGTCAGAGAGAGAGGAAGGCTCTGTGGTTGAGTTGAGCACGGCAGAGAGGAAGATGCATATATCCAGATGGCTTCAAACATGTTTCTGGTGTTTTGGAGAGGTTAGAAATGTTGGGATAAGACTTTATCATTGTAAATTGGCATTATGAAATTGGGAGTTTCTTATACATAAATATATTTGGTTAACGATTCAAGTTTAAGAGTCATGCTTTACCGGATACTTGGAAGGAGTGGTGCAGAGGCCTGGCGGGGCAGGACTCGTTATTAATTATTACCCACTACACAGTCCCATTTTACAGCTTCAGGAAATGAGGTGCAAACTGCCAAAGGCCAGGGAGCAGGATTCTGGCTCTACTAACAGCGGTGGGTTTTTCACCAGTAGGCCTGACAAAGCAATGTCTAGGTGTTCAGTCTGTGTGTGTGTGTGTGTGTGTGTGTGTGTGTATGTACATGTGTGTCAGAGTTTATGCAGATGTCCACAAAGGCCAGAAGAGGGTGCTGATTCCCTGAAGCTAGAGATGAGTACTGTTGTGAGGTCCCTAGCGTGGGTGCTGGGAGCCAGACCAAGGTCTTCCACAGAAGCAGTTAGTATCCCTAACCACTGAGCCACCTCTCCTGCCCCAAATTTTCAGCTTCATTACTTCAGTTTGTGGAGAGGTCAATTAAAAAATAGTAATGATTTGGGAAATCATTTAAGAGATATAGTGCTTTGAGTAAAGAAAGCAGCTTTCTGAGTATCAAAAGTAACTTTTAGATCAAATGAGCATTTTAATTTAAAAATTAATTCTAATTTTAAAGTTCCTCATCGTTTGAGCTGCAGGCATCTTCTTAAGCCCTGTCAATCATTCTAGGCAATTATCATTACTCCTGGACCATGGCATGAAACACGCAGGCTGGCTAGGAGACCCGCTTCCTCAAGGAATTTACAGTCTACTGAAAGAGAAAAAAAAATTACCCGTTTCCAATATTTAAATATTAGAGATGATTAAAAACCAGGAATAAAGGCACTGGAAAGGTAGAGTCAAAGCATTTAGAGGACATAAAACCAGACCTTGAAGGCTCTTGGGTTGGTGCTGGCCAGGGAGGATGGAAAGGCCCTGTGGAAGGAAGGGTCTCTCCCCATACCGGTGTGGGTGGAGCAAGAGTGCGTGTCAGGGCTGTGAGATCACAATGGCGTCTCTCCAGGACCTTTGGGCCAAGTCCTAACTTGCTCACGTGGCCTGAGCCCCAGGCCTGCCTCTTCTTTCAGTTCTGACTTTTCCTCAATGTGTAAGAATATGGCCAGTGTGGGGGCCAGCAAGAGGGCTCAGTGGTTAGGCACTGTCCATGCAAGCCTGACAGTTTGAGTTCAATACCCAGAACCCAGGTAAAGGTGCAAGGGGAGAGCTGATTGTATGAAGTTGTCCTCTGACTTCCACATGCCCGCTCCACACTTATGTCACACACACACACACACACACACACACACACAAATGACAATAAATACAGTTCTACATAAACTTTTAAAAAAAGAATGCCCCGACTTCTCCCTCTGTTGGCTGAGAGGTGTGAAGCAGATTTTGATCTCTAAGAGCTCAGAAGAGGGCCGAGGCCTCTGGTGATAGAGAAGCCTCAGGCTTCAACCAACACAACTCTGGCAGCCGAGACACTACCACAGGCAGCAGCAGACCCCCCCCCTCCTGTCATCCTTCCCCACCTCCCCTCTCAGAGACATCACATCTCATCACACCCTATGCTCTCTGAGGGACAGTCTCCTTTCTAGAGAGCGCCTTCTCTCCTTCCCTGTGTCTCCAGCTATGGATAGCAGCCTCTATTTGCCCTAAGTTGGCCCAGTGCTGCCACCCTCTCTCTCCTTCCAGGGAGTTCCCTGAGGGGTTCTGACCTCTGTCATGAAGCACAGAACCCTCTGAGGCCGATGAAAAAAATAAGTTGGTCTGATCGTTGGATTAAATTGGGTTTCACGGGACGCCAAGGAGAACTTCCGTGCCTTCCTGGGTCTGAGTGGAACTATTCCCACAACCACAGAGTACAGTCAGGAACGTAAATCCAGTTGTCTTCACAAGCCTGTAAAGCCTGGCTCTTGCACACCAGTCAGGGGTCCGTCCCAGCCTCACCCCTGCGCTGACTCCTGGCTGTATCTACTTCTGAAATAGCTGAGTCTTTAAAATGCGGATGAGCCAGGAAAATTCTCTTTGGGGATGGAGTGCAGATGTTGATGATTTAACTGCCTAGTGAACTCATAAACTTGTGGAGATGCTTGGAAAATAAGAGACTCTCACCCCCCCCCAACTCTCACCCCTCCCACTCTCACCCCCCCCCACCTCACCCCTCCCACTCTCACCCTCCCCGACTCTCACCCCCCCACTCTCACCCCCCTCCGACTCTCACCCCCCTACTCTCACTCCCCCCCCACTCTCACACACACCTCCCCCCCCCCCATTCACATGCACTGTTGCTGAATACATGTGAAGCACCTCGAAGCTATTCACGCCGACCAGAAACCTAGTTCCAAACGAGAACTACTAGAAAATGTTCACTGGGAACTTGGTCCACGGTGGTCACTGTCTTCCCCGGAAGTGGGTTGGCAGGCAAAAGGACAAAGGTTCCCAGGCGCTTGGAACACCTTCTCATTGGGTGTCTGGTGCTAACATACAGCAACGGACAGGAACACCCTGCTCCAAGCCCTAGTGAGTGCTGGGGGGCATATAGCCATTGCGCACCAAGCACCTCCTCAACAGCATCAGCACCCATGGGTAGGAAGACGGAAACTTTATAGAAAAAGGAAAGAGGAGATGGAGAGATGGCTCAGCTGTTAAGCGCACTTGGTGGTCTCCCAGGGGATACAAGTTCGGTTCCCAGTACCCACATCAAGTAGCTCACGACCTGTAACCCCAATGCCAGGGCATCTGGGCCTCCTTGGGCCCCACAAAGACCCATACTCATCCATCTTGGTTTTTTTCTTTAAATGATAAAAGGAAAAATTCCATGTACCCTTCCTGCAGGAATCACGGAGTCTATGAAGCCTTGGGAAAGTAGTCATAGTATTTCCGTATTACTGGTAGGGAACCCAAGCTTTCATGGCTACAAAGGGAGCTAACTAGATTTCAAGCCCCTCTCTTCTCTGACTTCTTGGTTCAATGCTCTTAACTCTCCACCCCAGCCCCATCTTCTACCTTCTTTGATGATTTTTTTTTGATACAGAAAGTATCTGTCTGTTTAAAAAAAAAAAAAGGAAGAAAGAAAGAGTTATTGAAAAGCTTTTGCACCTTTCAGCGGCACAAGCACCAAAGATTTTATCAAGGAAGAGGAGGCCAAACCTGGGGAGACTGACAGTCAGCCCAGAAATGCACAGCCCAAGAGCATCTGTGGAGAGAAGCAGGCAGAAACCACAGCTGTCCACAAAGGCATCAGGACCCCTGGGAGCAGGTAAGGACTGTGGCTGCCACCTCGGTCCTCAGGGAGGACCGACGTGTGCTGGTACCGTATGGGGACTGTGACTTTCGGCCATCTTTGCTTTTATGAATTGGAGAATTACCTTTAAGTGAAATATCTGAAAGGTTCACAAGTAAACTCTTTGATAGCAGCCTCCAAGAGAGTAGGTGGAGTTGATCATTTTTTCCTCTCTCTCTCTCTCTCTCTCTCTCCCATTACACCAAGAGAAAGACTGCCCGCTTTTGAGTGGACTCAGGCAGAGACGCAGCCCGCAGTTCTGGGGAGGTCCCACCAGGCTGCCGTGCCCACACACCCACCAGGAAAGGAGGACTGAAGTCCATGGGTGGCAGACTGCCCCCTCCCTCGGGGAGCTCCTCACTTGAGATCCGGGGCAACCACACCAGCAGGATCTTTAATGTGTAAGGAATAGCTTCAAAGGGAAAGCCAGCTTCATTTCAAAGGAGTGGCTTAGTGGAAACTTCCCCTCCGAGTTTCAGGCCTGAGCTGGCATCCGAAGGCCCATGCCATGCTGCCAGCTAACCCTGTCACCCTCCCCTGCAGTAGTGCCTCCTTAGGACTCAGAGAGCATGGCATGGCACAGCCAGCCTTCCATGAGAGGAACCGTGGGCACCACACCTTGTTATTAACCAAAGACAGTTTAACTGAGATCCATTTAAACACAGTGCTGGACACATACAGAAGAATTGAGGGCGCTTGAATAGCTTGGAACTGGAGGCAACTTGACTACCCATGAGCCTGTGATGGTGGCCGAGCCTCAAGGGCCCAGGGACGACAGAGTGTCTCCAGGAGAGGACGGCCTTAGAGCAGCAGTCTGCAATTCTAAAACTCTGGTTTCCTCTTCCTCCAAACAGTGGGGTTCTGGGTGTCACATGGTCCCTCCAAAACTCCAGCTCTCTCACCTTAAAATAAAGGTGAAGAATCCCGATTTGCTGCATTATCACCATGACGAAATGAAATAAAACATAGGCCAGTGCTAGACACACAATCTGCCTGCCATCTCTCCAAAATGGCTGCCAATGAATTTGAAGATATGGTTTGAAGCACGAGGGTCTCCATGCATGAAACATAAAGCTTGTATCAGACCCCATCGTAGCCAGGGCATGTCGTCCTTTATGTCAGGGTCCACTGGGGATTTGTTCCGGCTGTTACAGTGGGGCTCCTCCTCATCCCCCAGTTATAGTGTGCTCTTGGTTCCTTCTCTGGAGTATGAACCAGTGACTTGAATTGTCCTTGGTGGGAGATTTGGGACAAATGTGACCAAGATAATATACAGAAGCTCTTGAGAAATCAAGTTTAAAAAAAAATTCACACATGACCACATAAGGGAGAGCAGGAGAGGAGATAACATGGCTTCACAGGCGCCCAGGTGACTAGGAGCCTAATCCTCATAGTTTAAGTGTAGCCTCAATAAATGTAAGTTCACCTGTGAGTTAGCTTCAGCCTACCGAATTGGCTAAGGTTCCAAAATAATGGTTGATATTGGCAAGGAGTGACACTAACTTCCTGGGTATTGTTGTGCCTGATGCTGGTAACACAGGTGGCTGGTGATCCTGCTATGACAGAGATGCCTTCCTGTCCCACCTGGAAGGCAGTGTGGTGCAAACTGTCTGCAAAGGAATTTGGCAACGTGTGTCAAAAGCCTCTGGGTGATTCATACCTTCCAACCTGACAATTCCAGTCTTATCAATCCAGTCTCACAAAAAGAAGACAGGTTGTCCAAGTGAGCAAGTCAAACAAAAGCCTCAAAACACACACACACACACACACACACACACACACACACTGAGGAGCTGGCTCAGAAAGACCTGAGTTCTATCCCTCAGAACCCACATAAAAATCTAGCTGTAGTGGCGTCTGTGATCTCAGTGCTGGTGAGGGGGCTGTAGAAATAGGCAGGGCCCTGGCTTGCTGGCCACCTACTCTAGCGGAATCAGTGAAGTCCCAGTGTCTGTTCTTTTGCTGTAATGAGACACCATAACCACAGCAACTTATAAAAAGAAAGCATTTAGGGATTGAAGGGATGGCTCAGTGGATAAAAGAAAGCACTTAATTGGGGGCTTGCTTATAGTTTCAGAGGGTGAGTCCATGACCATCATGGTTAGGGAGCATGGCAGCAGGCAGGCAGCAGGCAGCAAGCAGCAGGCAGGCTGGCAGGCAGGAAGGCAGGCAGGCAGGCAGCAGGCAGGCAGCAGGAAGGTAGGCAGGCAGGCAGCAGGCAGGCAGCAGGAAGGTAGGCAGGCAGGCAGCAGGCAGGCAGGCAGGCAGGCAGCAGGCAGCAGGCAGGCAGGCAGGCAGCAGGCAGCAGGCAGCAGGCAGGCAGGCAGGCAGCAGGCAGCAGGCAGGCAGGCAGGCAGCAGGAAGGCAGGCAGGCAGGCAGGCAGCAGGAAGGCAGGCAGGCAGGCAGCAGGCAGGCAGCAGGAAGGTAGGCAGGCAGGCAGCAGGCAGGCAGCAGGAAGGCAGGCAGGCAGGCAGCAGGCAGGCAGGCAGGCAGGCAGCAGGCAGGCAGACAGGCAGGCAGCAGGCAGCAGGCAGCAGGCAGGCAGGCAGGCAGCAGGAAGGCAGGCAGGCAGCAGGCAGGTAGCAGGCAGCAGGAAGGCAGGCAGGCAGGCAGGCAACAGGCAGGCAGCAGGCAGCAGGCAGGCAGCAGGCAGGCACGGCACTGGAGCAGTAGCTGAGAGCTTACATTTTCTGATAGACAAGCAGTCAGCAGCAAGAGAGTGAGACTGGGCTTGGCGTGGGCTTTTAAAACATCAAAGCCCACCCATAGTGACACACCTCTCCAGCAAGGCCATGCCTCCTAATCTGACCTAAATTGTCCATCAACCGGGAACCAAACATTCAAATATATGAGCCCATGGGGACCATTCTCATTCAAACCACCACAGACCTTATTTAAAACCTAAGACTGAGAACAAATGAGGGAGACACCGGACATCAACCTCTGTCTTCCACATACACGCACATGCTCATGCACCCTTCCTCACCCACATCCACAGAAAGATACACACACACACACACACACACACACAGATAGATAGATGATATAGACACAGATACACACACACAAGATAGGTGATATAGATACAGGTACTCACACACATACACACAAGATAGATGATATAGATACAGATACAAATACACACACATATACACACCACCGAGCATAAACACATACACAGCAGTAAAAGAAAAGTTGAAGACATTGTGACATATTCATACAATTTACCCTTAAACTACATTTATAACAGTATTCTTGAAAAGTAATAGCAATAAAATATTTAAGGAAAGTCAAGTGTTTACTTGTATGCACAGCAGTAAACCACCTTTGCTTTTTTGTTGTTGTTGTTTTTTTAACAATGCCTCTAGATAAGGGTTACAAGTTCACGTCTTCAGGGAGCAGGTAGGTATGGGAAGAGAAATACAAAATGGATTTTAAGGCCTGTGGTACTTTAGTCAACGTCCAAACTCTGGGCCACAGCACTATTTCAGGGCGAAGATAACCTGGGCGTTCTGAGTTTTCAACTCACCCTTGAAGCCCAGCGCCTGAGCAGTGTCCAGCTGAGCTTTGGTTTCTGGGAGCCTGGGACCATTTCATCTCCTACAGTTCCCGTGTTTTCTTGAAGGGTCATGGACCACATTTATATCCAGAGAGGGCGGGGGCCAGGAGGATATTGTTAGAATCCAGGACAGTGCTGGTGAAGTTGAAGAGGAAGCCCAGGACCAAAGGCATAGTCCTAAGGCCAGGTGGTACTCCTTCCAGTCCTCAGTGAGCCTGGCCCTCCTGCAGGCAGCAGGTACTCAACCCACAGCGGGGGCCAAGGCAGCCTCAGAGCTACAAGGCAGGGCCATGAATAGCACATCCCTGACATCCCAGCCCACAGCTACTGAAGCCTGCTCCCGCTTTCACATGCACACGCACATGATTACATGGAGGCTCCGACTAGATTTTAAGGATGACCAGGAATAGTGGTGACACAGGTCTGAGAAAGCCTCAGGAACACAGCACAGCTGAGACTTCTGTCCCAGAGGCCCAAGTCACACCATGACAGCTCCACAGCTCCTGTGAAATGACCTCGGGGTTCCTGTGAGTTCCCAGAATCCTGCATTTCAGAAGCCAAGTCTCCCATCCCCCTCAACGGAAGGCTGGGTTACCCGCCCCTCACCAGCCGTCTTATGGGCGGGTGTGTTCAGAGGGGACAGAAGACTTGGGCTCAGCGCTGTTTATGAATTTTGGAGGTGCTTTTCAAATTCAAATTGTGAAATGATCAAAAAGATCCTATACTTTGACTTCACATCACATCTGGGCTTTAAAAATTAAGGGGATGGAGGGCCAGTTTCAAAGTATGAGGACCTGAGTTCAATCGCAGTAACGCACGGGGAAGGGACACAAACAAACAAACAAAACAAAACACACACAAACATACTTTAAATCCCAGGGCTGGGGAAACGGTGACAGGCAGATCCTTAAAGCTCCTTGACCATCTATCTAACCTCCAGGCCAAGTGAGAGACTCTACCTCCAAACAGGAAGTGTGAGGGGCAGCTGTAAGTGTGTAAGGCTGGCCTACACACACACACACACACACACACACACACACACACACACACACACACACGCACACGCACACGCACATGCGCACGTGCACGCGCATACGCACACACATGCACACGCACACGCACATGCACACATGCACACATACACACACGCGCGCATGTACATGCACACGCACACACACACACATGCACATGTACACGCACACGTACACATACATGCACACGCACGCAGTTGGTTACATCACACAGCACTAGTTCCCCAAAGGTGGATGAGCTCAGTGCCCAGCTACTTAGGCCACACAAGCTCCACTCCAGTTCAGACAGCCAAATGCTCGAAGTGTCCTTGAATTGTTGACACATCTCTTTTGAGGTTTATAAACCCCACGAGGGGCCCAGTAGGACAGTTTAACTGATTTCTGGAAGGGCTGATGAATAAGATTCGCACAGTGCTGCTGAGTGTCCCATGCAGCTAACAATAAAAGAAGCTTAGAGACTATTAGGGCGTTAGAGAGTCGAGCTGGATCCCCTGCAAGGCACCTCAATTAAAGGCAGTATTGACTTGGCCCCAGCTGAGGCGGCTGCTCAGTGGATTTGCATTTCCCTCAGCAGAGCCCTTATCAAGGCTCTGTGGGCCTGTGGCATCCTGTCCACTCAACAGGCTAACCAAGTGATAAGGACAGCCGAGCTTCATCAGATCTGCAGAAGCGCAGAGGGGAGCACAGGGGGGGTTGGCCATGTCAGTAGGGACTAAGAAGAAGGGAATCACAAAAGCACTTTCAATTTTATAGCCACATGGGGTAGAAGCCCTTACCACATGCACACATCCCAAGAGATCTCAATGGCTCTCGTTTTGGTGCAAAAATTACAAAGCCTGCATTGACCAGAGCAGTGGTAAAGAGCAAAAGCCCTAGCAAGCCTGGCTCAAAGGCTCACTACTTACTTCTCTTACTAGGACTCTGACTTTGGGCAAGTCATGTGACCTTCCATGAGAAGGTGTGAGTGCAGCATCTAGCTCATTGGGCTGCAAGGCTTCCCTGGTTTAACTGACCAGTGTGACTACTTGATAGAAGTGTTTATTATTTGTACATTGAAGAGTTTTTTAATGTATATGTGTTTGCTTGTGTATATGTGTATGCAGGAGCATGTAGGGGACTGTGTGTGTGTGTGTGTGTGTGTGTGAGTGTGTGTGTGTGTGTGTAGGCCAGAAGACAAGGTTGTATGCCACTGTCAGGAACATGACCCACCAAAGACAGGGTCTCCCAATGGCCTGAAGCTTACCAGTTAGGCTAGACTAGACTGGCTGGGCAGTGGACCCCAAGGATCCCCCTGTCCGCTCCTCCCCAGGTCTGGGATTAGTGTGTGTGCCACCTCCAAGGACCCTCTCCCCTGACATGAGATCCAACTCAGGTCTCAGGCACGCACTCTACTGACTGAGCCATCCCCTTAGCCCTACAAATTAAAGTTTTGAATAAGCAATTTCACTGATAACAACTCTGGCTCACTGGACACTTGACCAGTCCCTTCTTTCTCCATTTCCATCACCTTAGAATCCCAAGGTGGACATTCTGGGGCAGCCAGATGTTATTCATTTACTAGAGGCAAATGACAAAGAAGAGATGATGCTGTCATGCAAGATTTTATAACTTCTATTTATACTAAGTAACAAACGTCATCACAGTCATCGTGTACATGGGCATTAGAGCCTTCTTTCCAGTCTATCAAAACAAATTTGTACTTTTGTCAAGTTTTTGAAAATCAGTGAGTGAAGTAGGGATGCCGTCAATACATCTGGGAGGGGTTTGGATGAGAAAGGACCGGCTGGTTTTGTATTGTCACTCCCATACTGCTGCCTTCCCGTGCAGCCAAATACAGAGAGGTTTAGCCATCCTTGGCTGAGCTGGTCTAGAGCTGGATCTGCAGAAAGAATCTGTGACTCCATGGTTGCCCCTTCTCCAGAACCAGTATGAAGGCCACAAATGTCGAACCCACCCACTTACATGTGAACTCACAGGTGTGAATCCACACACATGCAGACTCACAGGTGTGAACCCACATACATGCAGACTCACAGGTGTGAGGCCCACAGGCCTGAACCCACACACATGCAGACTCACAGGTGTGAGGGACACAGGTATGAACCCACACACATACAGACTCAAAGGTGTGAGGCCCACAGGTGTGAACACACACACACACACATGCAGAATCACAGGTGTGAGGGACACAGGTATGAACCCACACACATGCATGCAGGTCTGAGGCCTACAGGTGTGAACCCACACACATGCAGACTCACTGGTGTGAGGCCCACAGGTGTGAACCCACACACATGCAGACTCACAGGTGTGAGGGACACAGGTATGAACCCACACACATGCAGACTCACAGGTGAGGCCCACAGGTGTGAACCCACACATAAGCAGACTCACAGGTGTGAACCACACACACATGCAGACTCATAGGTGTGAGGACCACAGGTGCGAAACCACACATATTTGAACTCACAGGTGTGAATGTGAACCTCACAAAGGAGAGGTAATAAAGAGAAACCCACCATGAGGTTTCCTTCCCATGCGTCTGATACCTCATGTACTAGGCCTGTACATGAATTTTCTTCTTCTCCAGGACTTTTCTGTCGTTGTTGTCTTTGGTAGACTATCATGCTGGCAGAGAGGGGCTCTCTCCCATGGGTGCTTTTAACAGAATTTGTCTTCTCTCAATACAGACCCGGTTGTCCAACAAGAAAATCTGCTGTGTGCAAATGAGACTAAGCTAAAGAGGCCAGCTCGCGAGAGAAGAAACATAGCTTCATCCTCACAACTCATGAGAACGGCTGGGAAACCCCTTGAGAGACAGAAAAAGGGAGACCCGAGTGCTCGTCCCCAGAACGAGCCTCACAATGCCCTCTCACAGACCTTGCAGCCAATGACTGGTTCGCAAGTGCTGAACGAGTCCTTGGGCACTCCGTTCCTCCCCGCCACTGTGGTAGGACCAAGACGGGCGCCATTTAGGTTCCACGAAGAAGATTTTTATTCTGCATTATCACTAAACAATGAACAAGAGAACTATGACACGGAAGAGGAGACTCGCATGGAGGAAGAGCTCCTACTGGCTGGAATGCGCTCTCCTCCCAGCTATAAAAGGAGTCGGTTTCTCGGGACACCAACTGCTCAAAATAGAAATGTGGAGGAAAATGCTGAAAATCTCAGAGGAAATTCTCTAAGATGGAGTGAACCCAACCTTGGATCTCCAAGGAAAACCATTGCCACGGAGCCAGCAACAAAGCAGCCTTCTCCTGGGCAAAGGACGCTCCAAGGTACCAGGCTACCCAGGGAGTTGGCTAAAGAGAGCCCCAGTGGAGACCAAGATGAGAAGACCCCTGTTCCAGGGGACGCCAGTTCTGATGTTGTCATCCAAGTCAGTGCCGAAAATGAGTCCAGTGGCTGTGCCGTGGAAGACAGGTCTGCTGTTCACCATTACGAGAGAGACTGGCAACACTGCTATAGTGGTTCTCGAACCCCATTCGAGTGCTTACTTTCTGGGAGACCCACAGCTCCAAGATCATCCATAAATCCATCTCACAGTGCTCACGGGTCACTGCTCCATTCTGCTCTGATCGACGACATCCCCGCAAGCCTGCCCATGCCATCTATCCTAGTCCCAAGTTCAGACTTGGAGGAAAACCTAAGGTTCAACGTACGCCGGCCACTCTCACCGATCAGAAACAGGAACCCGCTGGCCACTGCCGAACTCTGTGGCGATGGCGTCCAGGGAGCAGAGGAGATGGTATCAACCAGTCCAGCTCGGGAGCCTCCGTTACTGGCTGATCTACCAAATCCACAGAGCAGCGTGGCCATAGGGGATTCCCCAGGCTCCCCTACAAGAAGACTTTCACAAGGCCATTTCTACATGCCTGGGTCCCTGCAAGAAAATAGACCTTTTACTTTCTTTGAGGTGTCTGATTTTGCAAATCAAAATGATAACGGGACCAGCATTAGACTCTCTGGTGTCATGGATGAAAAGGCCACAGAAATAAAGGCAGACCCTGAGAAACTCAGGAAATTGCAAGAAAGGTAAGGATTTGTTGTACCTATACACTTCCCGCTACCTCACCCCCACCCCCACCCCTATACACTCCTCTCACCCCACCCCCACTCCAGCCCCCGTGCTGAGGTGGCCATTGCTTTTATTAGAGAAATGTGGGAACTTTAAATCACAGTCATGTTCTTCCCTGACATGTTAATGAGATTGATTATTTTTGGAAAATCATCCCTATTTCGTTGCCCTTAAAAGATGTGTATATACAAAGAAGAATTTGGCAATCCCACTCAGTTTCATCCATATATCCCATCCCCCAAAGGATCTTTTTCCTTGAATACTTAAGAAAGGCAAGGGCCAGCCACATGGCTCAGTGGGTAAAGGTGCCAGGGTTAGGAGCTGAGTTCCATCCCCAAGACTCAAACAGTGGGAGAGAATGGACTCTCCTCAAGTGCCCTCTGACCTCCACACTTAGACTATCAAGCCCACAGAGAGTGAGACAGACAGAGAGAGAGAGAGAGAGAGAGAGAGAGAGAGAGGAGAGAGAGATGAGAGAGATGAGAGAGAGAGAGAGAGAGAGAGAGAGGAGAGATAGGAGAGAGAGGAGAGAGAGATGAGAGAGAGAGAGAGAGAGAGAGAGAGAGAGAGAGATGATATGGGGGAGAGAATATTTTTAAATAAATAAATAATAAAAGGCGAATTTCCAGGAACACAGGGATGCTGGTGGCACAGGGCTCTCCCCTCTCCCAGCAATTAGCTGGGCATTTATTTTATTTTATTGTCTGAAAAGGTTGCTAACTCCCCAGAGACAGAACCATTCAGCTCTTGAAGTTCACAGCTCTCTCTCCTGAGACTTCCTGTAAATCCAACCAACAGTTCTAGAATTTAAACCTTCCAAACAGTTACCATAGTTACCCCAGTTCTCTGAAGGGCGGGGCTGGAGTAGCCAACTGCCTTCATGTTAAGCGTGTTCTCTCTCTCTCTCTCTCTCTCTCTCTCTCTCTCTCTCTCTCTCTCTCTCGTGCACAAGAGAGGAGAATGAGATCCTTTTTTGAGTCACCCCTTTCTTTGATCTGTCCTTCCTCCTGAGGTGCATTTGGGATATTTCACAGCTATGAAACTGGACACTTTTTAAAGCCTTCATTAAACACTGTCAGAATTCTACCATCTCTTTTATGATAGGGTGTTTACTGTGCCCAAATCTTGGCTTAAGGATCTGGAAATTGATTCTTGGAGCACGAGCCCTCTTTGTACATGTCAGTACAGCTCCTCCGGGCCATTAATTACCCTATTGATGTCCATTTGCAAGCAGGAAAATTTCACTACAATGAATTGAAAATGGAAAGAAGAAGAGGGAAATAAAACAGATTGCAGATACAGATACAATCTTCTCCAGAAAGAAGAGCTTGCTTCTCTTTTTGTGTGCATGCATGTGTGTGCAAGTGAGTGTGCATTTGTGCCTCTGTGCATATATGTGCGTAACTGCATGTGCGTGCGTGTGTGCGTGACCCATGCAGAGGCCCGAACTTGGCATCAGGTGAACTCTTCAGTCACTCTCCACTTTGTTTATTGAGGTGGGTTCTCTCACTGAACCAAAGCTCTCCGGTTTCAGCTAGTCCAGCTACCACAGCTTCCTCCCCACCACCCCCATCACCCACTCACACACTCAAGCTCTGGGATCACAGCTGGCTCCACACCTACCCTGCTAAGAGCCTTCTAGTTCTTTGTGTCTTTTCTTTTCATGGTTAAACAAGCTACAAGAAGACCGTCTATAGTTAAGACCAAGAGACCTCCCACACACCCATCACCACCCACCCCCAAATGTAGCTTCAGACAGACTGGTCAGACGTCTAGACCCCAACCATCCCAAAGTGATATCGCTGCACTCAAAATCATTTCTTTTAAAATCCAAGTGCTTCTCCACATGGGTCTCCACATTAAATATCTATCATTCATTGAGTATTTGTTTTATCATGTGCACCCTTTCTCTGTATATAACAAAGCCTGATATTTCAAAAATGTCCATTTCAGGAAATGTTTCTAAATAAAGATTTACTTATTTTGACATAGCAGGGCCAGCAACCCTGGCTGGCCTGGGACTCACTCTGTAGATTAGGCTGATCTCAAAGTCATAAGGGATGCACTAGCCTCTGCCTACCAAATGTTGGGCATTTTGTGGATATTTTTCCCCCTTGTGAGGAAGTTGTCCTGAGATTGTCCCTGCTGGTCTACACAGCCGCCGGTGTCCTATGCTCTACAGATGCTGGGAAAACCCAGAGTCTTCTCTGCTCCATTGGTCTCTTTTGCCTTTCCTGACCGGGTGTCACAGCATCCTCATGTCTGTCACAGCTTTCCTCCCCAGGATCTTTAGAGCATCCTTGGCTGCACACCTAAGAGTCTGCTGGCTGGGGCTGTTCCAGGGGAATTACACTGAACCTATGTGCTGGTCCAGCAATGCTGACCTTGGGAACCCCTGATTCTTGATGTGCATGGCTTTGCTCTGCCCTTGTGTCTTTGTGCGCACCTATCGTTTTCTTTACAAAAGCCCGTTGCTTCATCTCAGATCCTAATTTGCTGTTGTTTGCTATTGAAATGGTATTTTCAATTCTAACTCTTTGTGGCTCATGTACAGAAATGCAATTGACTATAATTTTTATTTTCTCTGTGTTTTGTTAAACTCTCTTATTATGTACGTACGGTACTTTGTCTGTAGATTGTTTGGATTTCCTATGTAGAAAATAGTTTTGACTGTGAATAACATTTCCATTCCTCTCATTTCAAACCTTGCATTTTTAATGCTGTTTTAAATCTTACAGTATTATATGATTTTTTTTTAAGGATGGCTGGTTTTATATTAAATGTTCATTGCCTGTCAGTGAGTTTCCTTTTGGAGCATAATCCCACTTCTTTTATCTAGAACAGCTTCCAGAAACACACATCTGTGATCAAAGGGGACACACATGCCTAAGGTTCATAATATGCATTGTAAAATTGCTTTTTAAGGAATTTCTAGGCGCTGGGGAAACAGCTTAGTCAGTACAGTGCTTGCTATGGTCTTATGAGGGTCTGAGGTTGGATCTCCAGGATCCATATAAAACTCTAGGCAAGGACAGGAGACTCCCTAGAATTTGCAGGCCAGCCAATCTAGCCAATCAGTAAGCTCCACATTCAGTAAGAATGTTCCACCTTAAAAACTAAGGTGAAACAGATGGGACCACACGGCATGGTGGCACATGCATCGAATCCCAGTACTTGGGAGGTAGATGTAGGCCAATCTCTGTGAGTTTGAGACCCAACTGGTTTATGTAGGGAGTTCTAGGCCAGCCAAGTTACACAGAGAGATCCTGTCTCAGGAAAAACTAACAATAATAGGGTGGAGAGCAATGGAGGAAGATGCCCAACACCATCACCTAGTCTCCACATGCATATCACACACACACACACACACACACACACACACACACAACCATGCACATGCGCATGCACATGCAAACACAGAAAATTTTAAGTTACCTCCAACTGAACCTTGGAGGATGTCATTCCTCACAGCTTTTGCATTTGCTGCCACACAAAGACCACTCAAATGTTCATAATTATTGTCTCCGAGCATTTTTATATTCATTTTTATACACCATAGAAACCAATATGGGATGTGGGATGTTGTTGTTGCTGTTCTTGTTCTTGTTTGCATTTCTGAACGTAATTCAAAGGCTTCAGGGGCAGCTTTGAGCACAGGAGCTGACTCTGACCGCCTGTGAGTTTACACAGCCAACTTCCTCGGGGCGGTGAAGGCAGAGAGACGGGCTTAGCCCTTGCTTCAGGCCTGGCCTCATCCCTCTTCCCCTCTCCCACCTTTTATACCGATGGGAATTGAAGCCATGACCTTTCAACAAGGCAAACACCGCCTGAGTTACAGGCCTCATCTCACTCCTCACCTCTTCATTAGAGGTGCTGGTCCCCCCCCTCCCCCACTTAGCCGAGGCTGCACAGGAGCCTATTATAAGAATGTGCAAATCAAGGATCAATAACTCCATCTGGAGAAATCCTTACAGGGTTGGAAGGACTGGTGGACAAGCCCCAGAAGCCCAGGAAGACCAGGCTTTGGGATGGCTGCTCCTTCCTTCTCCTATGAATACCCTGGGAAATGGTATTTGTAGAAACAACAAACGTGGGGACTCCTGGTCACGGGGCCTTGTTTTTTGTTTAGTCTCCTGGAGGAGGACTCGGAGGAGGAGGAAGGAGACTTGTGTCGAATCTGTCAGATAGCCGGGGGTTCCCCAGCCAACCCCCTCCTGGAGCCTTGCGGTTGTGTGGGAAGTCTGCAGTTTGTTCACCAAGAGTGCCTGAAAAAGTGGCTGAAAGTGAAAATAACATCAGGTAGGTGGGGATAGGAGACGCAAGCAGTGAGAGTGTGGTAGTGTGCGTGTGGCAGTGTATAATTAATCTGAGATGTCACAGTGTGGGCCTGGAAGCCTCGTTAGAGGCTCACTGTCAGGGAAACGTGGCCAAGCCCAGGATTCTTGCTTATAAATGCTGTGATGGGAGGGTAAACAAATGGGTGTGTGTGTGTGTGTGTGTGTGTGTGTGTGTGTGTGTGTGTTTAAATCTGAGAGAATTTTGGAAACAAAGTCTCCTGCCTGAGGCCTGCACAAAGCTTACCTCTGAAGAGGAATAAAGAAGAAAGACGACATTGACTGACAGCAGCCCTGTTAGTAGCTGGCCCATCATGAGAGACCCTCACAAAGACACACAGATGCCTACTTCACTTGTGGTGAGGAGGGGCATCACCTAAGAACCCAACCAGGACCTGGGGAGATGACTCTAGGGTTAAGAGTACTTGCAACTCTTGCAGAGGACCCAAGTTCAGTTCCCAGCACCCACCTCAGGCAGCTTATAAAACCACCTGTGACTCCAGCTCCAAGGGGATCTGCCACCCCCTCCTGGCCCTGCAGGTACTCACACACCTGTGTGCATACACATTCTCATAAATAAAATCCTCTAAGTGAGGTAACCCAATCACATGGAATGCAGCCACTGATAAGTGGATGTTAGCCCAGAAGCTCTGAATACCCAAGACACAATTCGCATATCAAATGATTCCCAAGAAGGAAGGAAGGAGAGGTCCCTGGCTCTGGAAAGGCTTGATCCAGCATGGTAGGGGAGTACCAGGACAGAGAAGTGGGAGGGGGTTGATTGGAGAAGGAGGGAAGAGGGCTTATGGGACTTATGGGGAGGGGGAAACTGGGAAAGGGAAAATCATTTGGAATGTAAACAAAGAATATAGAAAATAAAAATAAATAAATAAAAAGAGCACAAGCAATTCTGCCCATTTGCCTGATGGGTAAGAAGAGTGTCACTCTGATTTTCTAGATCTCTGTTAAAGAGCTTCACACGTGGCAGTTTTGTCAGACTGATCTCATAGCTGGGTGTGACATCCCTTCTCGAGTCCCCTAGGAAGTGACAACCTCAATACAGACCCATGGGAGATTGGCTGTAGAGTTCTTGGCAGAGTGTAGGTTTCTTTGCCTTATATAATGAGGAAGGAGCTAGAGTATCTAGACTGGAGGAGGTTAACTGACAGGGCTTTCATTGTGGTGGTCAAGTAGGAAACCCCCCACTGTGTCATTCAGACCACCTTCCCTGGGATCGACACTCCTCAGCTAGGCCCAGATTCTCTCCTCTTTCGTATCCTTCATGTGTCTGTCTTTGGCTGGATAGCAGGTCTAGAGCTTTACCCTGCCCCCACAATTGTAGCTATCTACCTTTAGCATGTCATCGAGGTAATCATACTGTTTTAGTCAGGATTTCTACTCCTACATAAAACATAATGACCAAGAAGCAAGTTGGGGAGGAAAGGGTTTATTCAGCTTATACTTCCACATTGCTGTTCATCACCAAAGGAAGTCAGGACTGGAACTCAAGCAGGTCAGGGAAGCAGGAACTGATGCAGAGGCCACGGAGGGATGTTACTTACCGGCTTACTCAGCCTTCTTTTTTATAGAACAGAGGACTGCCAGCCCTGGGACGGCACCACCCACAATGGCTGACCACCCACAATGCACTTCCCATTCTTGATCACTGAGAAAATGCCTTACAGCTGGAGCTCATGGAGGCCTTTCCTCAAGGAAGGCTTCTTTCTCTGTGATAACTCCAGCCTGTGTCAAGTTGACACCCAGAACCAGCCAGTGCACATACTAACTGGCATTCTTCTCCCCTGGGTGCATCTTCCCTTTCTCAAGAAATAGAGGATCAATCTCTAAACGCTTAAGTCCATGTCTACAAGCAAAGAACTCAATCTGAATTGGGGAAGGGGACGTTTGAGGGAGAAGACTTGGATTACTAATGACTGCCGTTGCTATAGCTACTCCTTCCCTGCGGAATACAAATAACACATCTCTTCATAAGGTTCCAACGACAAACCAAAGTATTATTCCACCAAAGTTCAACCTCAAGAAACAGTAAGTTTATTGGGCTTACTCAAGAGTGCATGAATGAGGGGTTTTTGGCGGGATCGAGGGTGACCACAAAGCAGGCACCTTGCAAAGTCTTCACCCATCGCCACATAAATGGAACCCCTCTTTTATTCCCTTTCCCCAACCTGTATATGTTAGGATCTAGGACAGAACTGCATACAAATGTCTGGGAGACATGCCTGGAAACTCTGTGAGGGTCCATCCGGTGACTTCTCCACTGCCTGCTGTCAACGCTGTCAACAGACCACTGGTCCCCTCTGTCAGGATAGACTCTCTCCAGCAGGCACAACTGATCTGATAACAATGCAGCCATGTTGCTTAAAGGACCTGCATTCTATGACAGCTAAGAGAAGGTTTTCTCTTACTAGAGATTCAAGCCAATTAAACATTTAGCACCAGCCAAAAAGAAAAAAGGAAAAAAAATCAAGTTAAATATGATGCTTTTTTGGTACTTGAATATGTTCAGGGGGATGAGAATGGAAGACACATGTCCAGTCAGAGAGAGGGAGGGTGGGGGAGGAGAGAGGAGGAGGATGAGGAAGATAAGGAGGAAGAGGAGGAGGAGGAGGAGGAGGAGGAGGAAGAGGAAGAGGAAGAGGAAGAGGAAGAAGAAGAAGAAGAAGAAGAAGAAGAAGAAGAAGAAGAAGAAAAGGAAGAAGGAAAGAAAGAAAGAAAAGAAGAAAATACAAGCAAACAAAATGTAGAAAGAAAGATGAACTTTCCACCCTGCCCTTTAATAGTCCTTATGATTTATTATTTCTTTGTATCCACAGTTAGAAACCTAGAACTGGGGTTTAAGCTTGCAAAGCCCTGTTAACTAAATAGATGCAGGTAACAGATGTTTTCTAGTAAGACACCCGAACTGAGCCCTGCAACTCTACTAGGGGAATTGTGCACACTCCCATTTCCATAGAACAGCAATGGTTCTACAGCATCTGCTTCTGCCTTGGGGAAACAGAGCACTGGTCTCGTTTTCATAAGTGCTGAACCACAGCGAGCTCCTTTTCCCAAATGAGCCTGCCTTCAGGCTACTGCTGGCCTCAGATACCATTGTAACCAGAATCCACCCCTGGCCCTTGCTCACTCTCCTCTGGTGGGAGCAAAGGTAGATCTGGTAGCCAAAGCCATTGCTGTGGATCTGGTACTAATTTATTTATTGCAGAACTATGTTAGGTCTGCAAGGGGTGAGGGAGATCGTAAGTCCAAAAGTCACTCCTGTTGCAAAGGCCTGTGTTAGAGAGGATTCACTTCCATGTAGCAATTTCAATTTTATGAACCATTATGTTTACATATTTAGATAGAAACAAGACCTGTTATTTAGAAGTAATGGAGATTTCACCTGCCTCAAGCTCAAATAATAAATGACCACAAAGGGAAAAAGATGTTCAGAACTCAGGGTCAAGGTCATGTTC
The DNA here is from genome assembly GCF_947179515.1 of Apodemus sylvaticus. Lineage (NCBI taxonomy): Eukaryota > Metazoa > Chordata > Mammalia > Rodentia > Muridae > Apodemus > Apodemus sylvaticus. The sequence continues at coordinate 17,580,985 of NC_067481.1, forward strand.
TCCAGAAGATTGACTGACTTCAAATGAAAACCACTGAAGCTTGGAATTCATAACACAGACACAAGTTCAATCTCAAAATAGCACCTGTTCAAAGTGCTGGCACAAACAGATTCAGGTGTGTGTGTGTGTGTGTGTGTGTGTGTGTGTGTGTGTAGAGAACTTCTGATCGACCTTCTTACATATAATTCTTACTCTTGATTCCAGGAGCAGATCTAGGCACTGTAAAGACCTGTGAGATGTGTAAGCAAGGCCTACTGGTCGACCTGGATGACTTCAACATGACCGAATTCTACCACAAGCACCAGCAATCCCGGGTAAGATGCATCACTGCCACTTTCTCCCTGAGGTAGAATAGGCAGAGGATCTAGAGAGAGAGCTCAATGGTTGAGAGCACTTACAGCTCTTCAAGAGGATCTGGTTAGGTTCCCAGCATCCATATGGTGGTTTACGACTATAACTTCAGTTCCAGGAGGACCCAGTGCACCCTTTGGCATGTGTGGTTACCAAGAGCTCGCCGTGTGCTCGCGTGCGCGCGCGCACACACACACACACACACACACATGCATACATGCAGGCACACATTCATACATAAAAAATGAAATAAAATAAACAAATCTTTAATAACTAAGTAGGTTAAAAGTTTAAGCAGAAAGCACCTCGGTCTCTCTGGTCTACCGATTATAAGAAGCCCAAGTGTGATATGGATCTAAGTCTATTTGGCTCACTTCTATGAGAAGGTGTGCCACTAAACCAGAACACTGGAGAACTGAGAAGTCTTACTATCCTGAGTTGATATCTACCTGCTATTTAGGGAGACAAGGGGGAAGCTGCAATAGCCAACTGAACTGGTAGAAACAGCAAGAAAGTCTGGGCAGGCTCCATGTCCAAATTTGCTGAAGTTATTTAATAACGACAGAAAATAAACTTAAGGTCTTGGAAGAAATGGTCCCCCAACTTAAATATCAAGTAACCTGTGTGATGAGGACCAGCATTACCTACGGCTAATAAGCATGAAGTAAATGCTTACTGTGGGCTTTTTAACACCCAGGGAACTGGGGAATGGGGTAAGTGGAGAAAACTCTCCTGGGGCATTTGGATTACATTGCTGAAAATGTGAAAAAGTTAATTAACCTCAGGTGGGAAGGTGATTTATGCCCAAGGCAAAAGTTAATCACTTAATTCGCAGGCAAACAATCTCTTATTTAGAACTACACTCTCCAATAGAGAAGCAACAAGCCACATGTGGCTAATGAGAAGGTGGCTAGTTCTAATCAATACATATTATATGTGATAAATACACACTAGATCAAATACTTGATACAAAAAAGCAAAACATTATATAATTTTATAGTAAATGTATACTTCCCATCCTGGATAGTAATATGTTAACTTGGCACAAGCTTGAGTTATCTGAAAGGAAGGAGCCTCAGTTGAGCACGTGTCTCCATAAAATCCAGCTGTAGGACATTTTCTTAATCAGTGATTAAATGGAGGCCCCAGCCCACTGTGGGTGACGCCATCTCTGGGTTGGTGTGGTCCTGGGTTCTATAAGAAGGGAGGCTGAACAAGCCACAGTGAACAGTGAGCAGTGCCCTTCCAGGGCCTCTGCAGCAATCAGCTCCTGCCTCCAGGTTCCTGCCCGGTCTGAGTTCCTGTCGACTTCCTCCATGATGGACTGGGATCTGGAAGTGTAAGCAAAATAAACCCTTTCCCCTTCATCTTGCCTTTTGACCCTGGTGTTTTATCACAGTAATAGAAACCCTGACTAAGACACTTCCTTCATCCATTTTTCAATATTATAGCAACATGTGTGAGGCTAGGCAACTTTATTAAGAAAGCAGGTTGAAGCTACAAGGGTAGTGGCTGTCCATGCCGAGTATACATGAACACACACACACACACACACACACAGGAAGCTTATTATGTAGATGACGTTCTTAGGTTCAAGGCCCATATCTGGTGGTAGTCTGCTTGCTGGCAGACTCCTAAAGCAGAACACAGTATTACATGAAAAGCTACAGACAATGTGCATGTGTGTGCACGTGTGCATCTGCGTTCTGATCTCACTCCTTATAAGTCCACCCAGGACACAGTCACAGGTCTTCATCTGGATGCCCTTATCGAAGCCTCCCAGAGACCCTTTAAACAATAGGGTTTAGATTAGCTTCCCAGATTCTTGTGGATTCTCAAGTTATTAGTGTTTTTACTTAGTATAATTTCATCCCATAATTTTGGGGTGAAAAGATGAGTTAGTGGTTAAGAGCACTAGCTGCTCTGGAAGAGACCCAGGTTCAATTCCCAGCACCCACATGGCAGCTCACTACCATCTGTATCTCTGGTCCTAGGAGATCTGATGCCAATAACAGGCGTGCATGGGGTAGACAGACAGACAAACACTCAAACACAAAAAAATTTCAGAAAGAAACATTTCCATACACATGTGACTGTGCTTTGGTCATACTCACACATGCCCTTGTAGGAATCACAGAAGTCTTTGTCTTTGTGCTTGGGATGTGCACTAGAGGAACCTGCAGTGCTGGCACACTGGGTTGTTCCCAAAGGGAAGGAGGGCAGAACCTGTCATTCACACAGAAGGCTGGAGCAGGTTTGTTTTCTAGCCTGGTGTGACTACGGACTTTTCTGCACCAGGCCCTCGTTTTTCTCAATCTATAGATCCTGTCCTTATGGACTTTACAAAGCATTTCCATGGATCCGAGGCTGATCTGTACTTAGCTTACCTTGTTCCTCAGGGAGATATACGTTTGCTTTATTGTACACACAGAATTGAATTAATTATCAGAAAAGTTTCCACCAAATTGTGCTGTGCTTAAATATGCCTAGAATAACCCACTTGAATCAGACTACTAAAGTTTTAAGCAGCACTGGCTACTGAGTCGTGCAGAACTGAAAGGCCTTCTTGCCTCCCGAGGCTGGTCACTCTGCTGGCCATGAAGGTGGCAGAGACCCCCCCTGTATCCTGACCTGACCCTTACTTCCTCGTCCTGCCCTCTCCCCTGTCACTTCAGTTTTTTTCAAACCTTATTTTTAATGATGGTTCTTAAACATTCTAACCTCCCTTGTAGCCCACCACCCACCAGGGGTAGATATATGGGGGAAGTGGACCTGTTTAGAAAGGTTCTTTGGAGCAACTCCTGTCTGTGTGGTCTGGAAATCAGCAGTTCAGTTCACAGGTTAGCAGGTAGCAGCAGCTTGATCCACTCACAAACATTTCGCGGATATACCCGCAATCCAGTTTGGTAGAATCAGGTTAGCAATAGCAGTGACACAACCTAGCAGAGACAGACAGGCCTCAGCCTCAGCTCCAGTCAGCAGGAGGGATCCAGAGGGACACCAGGAGAAGTTCTCGGCTGTGCCTCTCTCAGGGAGGCGAAGATCAGCCAAGTCTTGAGATCCACAAACGTCGCACAGCTAACTGTACCAGCGAGCCAAGCTCTGTCTGTGTCACTCCGTGGAGTCCGATCTATACCAGCATCACGTGTCCTCCACGTGCCTTGCCTCAGCACGTGCATCCAATCAGGCCGAGGCCGTGGAAGCTGCAGGGAAACTACAGCACACCACCAGAAGTTCTTTGGTGCCTTTCTCCCTGTGGAGTCCCTATAAATGCAGCTCAACTATGTAATGTAAAGCAGACCATACATGCCTGTGGTTAGCAAAGAATCCTCATCAACACCTGTCACCTGCTTGTCTTAGCAGAACTGCCTCTCTCCCTTGTCTGCTTCAGTGAAACGTTCCTTCACGAGTCTGCCTGAGCCTTTCATACCTTTGTCCACTTTAACAAAATGTTCCTTCACGTGTTTGCCCCAGCAAAACACCACCCAACTGACCTTACAAAGAACCCTTAGCATTTCCACTTCACTCCTCAGATAAGGTTCCCACCTCATCCTTCACAGCCAGAGTGTCACCCAAAGCTCTGTTTCGGCTCCTGGCTCTGGAGCCAAAGGCCTAAGGTTGAGCCCCGTTACTTTGGGCCTCTGGTGAGCAGCACCCTGTGCAGAAGTGGAGTGGAGCAAACTGCTCACCTTTGGAGCTAAGAAGCAGAGAGAGAACGGAGGCACCGGTGGGCAGGGCCCTTCCCTAGGCCCCCTTCCTAAAAGCTTCACCCAACGGGACTAAGCCTCTGACACACTCATCACACACAGCCAGGGGGAGCTGGTTTCACAGAAGAGCCTTAGGCTAATTCTGCTCTTTCAGAGGACCCAGTCCAGTTCCCAATACCCACGCGGTCCAGCTCCAGGGTTCACTCTTGAGACCACCATGGGCACTTCACGCATGTCATACACATAACACACATGCAGGCAAAACACTCACACACAGGAATCAATATAAAATTCATAAATTCAAAGGTAGCAACATCTCAAGAACCATGTAAAGGTGGGGTGAAATGCTTTAGAAGCCTGTCAGCCTAGGAATCTGTACCCAGTGATGTGTTCTTCAAAACTGGAAACAAAACGGAGCATTTCTGAAAGGATGAATATCAAAAAACAAAACTCGTACTCTGGGGCCAGCGAGATGTCTCACTAGGTAAAGGTGTTTGCAGCACAAGGCAGACAGCCTGAGTTCAATTCCCAGGACCCTCTAGTCTCTGCTCTCCTGTGCACCGTGGCACACGCTCCCATACACACTCCAGTGAATGAGTAAATAAATAGTGTCACATTGATAATTTTGGAGTATCCCCCCCCAGGCAGCTGAACACCCTCTCCACAAACACTGGACTTACATCCATGTGTGCTTCGTACCACGAGGCCTCCAAGTTAGCAGGCTATAGCATCTAGGCTTGTGTAAGAACCCTGATGGTCGGTCACACAAGTAAATCACCTAGCAACGCGTTTCCCAGAATGTGTCCCTGGGCTAAAGCAACATATAGCTATAATTATACATTGAAATGATGTTTTAGATATACTGGGTTAATAAAATACCTTGTTCATATTAATTTCACCGGTTTTTAAAACTCTCATGTGGCTGCTATAATTTTTCAAATTGCAAATGCGGTTTGCATGTGTGCCTCGGTTTGTATCATAATACATGACTCTGATCTAGAGGCAGTAATATCTGTTATTATAAAATAAGCAGTTAATAAATATTTGTCACATAAATTTTGTTCAGCATTACCATTAGAACTTAAAGCCACCCTCCCTTAAAATATATCCCCCCCAAATTAATAACCATGATTTTGAAGCACATAATTTTAAAAGTATAAAATCATTGTTAACCCAAATGTCTTCCTTAGAGGGGACTTCATTTTACTCTTATGTCATTAGCTAGTATCCAGGCCTTTTCCTGCAAACATTTTGACAGCTACATAGGAGGTTTGAGACCAGCATGAGCTCCACAGTCTTTCTCTCACATAAACAATAGCAACAACCAAACCATGCAAAGATCCCCATGGTTTGACACCCCAGAGGACAGCTTGTAACCTTTTAGTTGCAAGTCTTTCTCCCGGTTCAAATGCTGATGCCAGGGTGTAACTCCAGAAGTTCCATTGGCCTGGGATGGGGACAGGTGTAATTTGTTTTCAATTGTGGGAGAATATCCATACTATAACAGGTTTACTTCCAAAGCTTTTATTGAGCACCTACTGTGTCTCCCACACAGTGCTGGGATATACTAGACTACCCAAGACCAATAGGACTGCCTTCTAATGAAGAATACCAGTGAGAAGTATTGCAGAGGGGGGGTGGGAAAGTGGGGGGGGTGGATGTGGGGAGTGAGGAGTGGGGGGCGGGGCGTGTCAGAGAAAGGGCTGTGGCAAAGCTGAGGTTTTATAAGCATGGTTCACCTGTGCATGTTTACTGAGTACACACTGTGTCCCAGGCACTGGGCCAGACCTCAGGAGTCCAGGTGCAAAAGGGCTGTCCATAGACCTCAGGCACAGTGTTTCCAAAATCCCACTTTTAGTCTTAGCCTCCTGCAGGATGTATTTGTTTTGCAAAATATCAAGGCCCCACCTGTGTTAGCTCAATTTACATAACGCCTGCAGGAAACAGAACAGAGGTTACCTGTCCCCTTTTATGAATTGGAGTCACCCTCACACTACACAGTTAAAATTGTGCACCTAAAGTATTGTGCACCTAAAGTCACGGTGTGATGGCCCTGGGCTGCCGCTCTCACCCAAGAGCACTTTAGCAACTACACCCATTGTCTCCCAGGAACCCACCCCTGCCATCTTTGCTCTGGCACTCAAGGGTCATGGTGGCCTGTGGCCATCACTCCTCTGAAGCTCGGGCCTGACCTTGTCTTATCTCAGCCAAGGACAGATATCCTCAGACGTGTGCACCTAATCACCTTTAGATCCCGGGCTTCTCTGGAACCCACTTAAGGCGTCATAAACCATGGAACTGGGCTGTCAGCTTCCGCCCTGTGTGATCTGGATGCTGACACTTCCCGTCTGACCAATCTCTGGACCACAATGACTGTTACAGGAAGGAAGGCTGCGTGGCTTCTCTAATAAAGGTGCTCATCAGAGGTCCTGTCCTCAGTGCCCCATGTCATCTCGCCCTAGCGGCCCCACCCCGTTCTGCAGGCTGGTGACAAAAGGAACTCCACATGAGAGGCAAAGACCTAGATCCCGAGATCGGGTCAAGGGTGGCAGCAGTGAGTAACTCTCCAAAATGCAGTCCCAGAAACCCTGGGAAGAATCTGCTGCAGTGGACGCATGCTAACATGCCTCTCTGATTGGCCGGCAGAGCTGGAGTCAGCAGCTCGCTGTGCAGAGGATATTTATGGCTTGAGTGACAGGTTCCCACCCACAGAACAGAGAAGAGGCCAATCTACTAGAAGTGACTTTTCAAATTATCTGCAGAAACCCTTAGTGGGAATTTCCCATCTGCAATGCCTCCAGGTCTCACTGGGTCATGAAAAGTGAATGACGTTCCTGGGTGCTTTGACAAACCCAACGAGGCCAAGCCATTTTGTAGCTGGTAGCTTTGCCACTTCATGCCACAGAGTCGGCTCCAGAAGCCCTACACCTGACCCCAACAAAGAGAGAAAACCCTCTGGCAGAGAGAGAGGTAAGATTTGGCACATTAGAAACATTGGCTTCCTGGAGGAGGTGGCTTTGGAAGGTAGATATGGATAAAATGGAAAATGTTAATAAAATGGAAAATGTTTGGGTAGAAGTCAAGAAGAGCACATGTTCTTGTGCATATGCACACACAGATGCATGCACTCGTGTGTTTGTGTGTGTGTGTGCACACACATGCACATACAAAGGCTAAAAATAGGAGCCTAAGTCTTCTGGACAGTGAATTTCTGTCCCCGAAGGACAGACAGAAGGGCCCTGCACGGTGACCTTGAGGCCACTTGTCACACCAAGGACCGGAGATAGCCAAATGCTCAAGGAAGGGCACATCAGTCCCTGCTCAGCTTCGGAGTCTTTTCTGGCGGCCACTTGGTCCTAGGAGACTTGGATTCTGCTCCAGCTTCCTGCGCTGCCCTTGATCCATGGGGACAGGGGAGTGGCCAGCAAAGCAGCCCACAGCTTCTGGAAGAAGATGGGCTGCCCGCGGAGGCGCCCCGGTCAAGTCTATGCTCTGCTAACCTGGGCACTGCCAGCAGTTCTGCCCCTTCCCAAGGATACTGTCAAAGGTCCTGACCTCTGCAGAGGATTTTTGTCCTCTGTGGCTGAGTGGATCCCTGGGTACAAGCTGACCTATCCCGGTCCACCGCCACCCGTGGAATCTGATGGGAGGACAGATGGGGACGATAGGGTGTCCCATTCCCCCCCTCCCCTTGCAGAGGGGAGTCCTTACTAGTGCTCCTGGGAGAGATGAATGGGGAAGGGCCCTGGAGCGCAACTGAGGAACTACAGAGCCACGCCCTGGATGTCCAGCCCTCCAACTGCAGCTTCTGATTCAAGCTCCAGGAAGAAGAAAAAACCCGTTTGCAGACAAACAGCAAAAGCATTTGCAAGTACAAGATACAGAGTACAAAATGGAGACAAGTATTTAAAAGCCAGAGAGTAAATGCCTAGGACAAACGGGGCTCCCACAGGAAGTGACGCCGCTGAAAACTATAACAAAGTTATAGCTGATGTCAGTCCGAGAGACAACGATACACAAAACCGATGCAAACAAACGGCGGACCAAAGAAAGGCTGAGCAGAGACCCCGGGCCAGCCGAGACCCTAGGGACCTTAGGTATCCTCTCCAGGGAGGCAAACAGGACTAGACAAGCAGGCAGGAGGGGCCTTGAGATTGCTAAGTCCAGGAAGAACTATACAGAACCGAGGTCCGGAGCCTGTTCTCCAGGCAAAGGAAGGTCTAGGAAAAAGAAGCCCACCCGTGTGGCAGGGTTGTAAAGTGTATCTTCTGAGAGCTTTCCTGACCAAGACACCAGCAGTTCAGCAGTTTTACACACACACACACACACACACATGCACTTACATACACACATACATACACACGCACATACACACATACATACACACACACACATACACACATACATACACACACACATACATACACACACACACACACACACAGGACAGACAGAGACACACAGAAAGACAGGAGAGGGAGAAGAAAATGTAAAACGATTTCTGCCTAATCTGGTTCCCCACCTCACCATCTTCCCAGCCTGTGCATTAGGTTTGTGAAGAATCCCAAACACTGGTAAGGGTCGGGGAAGGACTCGTTAGACCCCACCCCTAGCAGAGGAGTTATCGGCAGTTGATCGCTGATCCAGGAAGATCTGTTTTACTCAGGAGTGTGGTCCTTGGAGGAGTCCTGTGCCCCAGAGGATAGCCACGTACCCATGCACATGCAGTAGAGCTAATTGGACTCTGGGTCATGACAGATAAGAAATAAGAAAGGGACATAAAGTTGGAAAAGGGGTGTGGGAAGGGTCTGAGAGGATTAGTAGGAGACTGGGGTGGATATGAGCAAAATATATTGCATATATGTATAAAATACTCAAGGAATAAATATATTTTTTAAAAAAAATGCAAAATGAACACCTCTCAGCATACAATAGCCACACCAACCAGGAGAGAATTTTGCATCTCCCCCTGACACACACACACACACACACACACACTCCCACATGCTCGCACATGCATACACACTCACACATGCTCGCGCACACACACCCTTGCACACGCTCGCACACACTCGCACATGCATACACACTCACACACACGCTCGCACACTCGCACATGCTCGCACAGTTCACACACGCTCACATACGCGCACACACACACACACACACACACACACTTCTGCCATTAACACCCTCCTGCCACCTGCCATCCAAAGCATCTCCCACCAGTGTCACACTGAACCAGCCTCTCAGACTGACCTCTGCTGTGGCTGTTTGTGACCAGGGCTCATTCTGTGAGGTAGGGGAAATCAGGTCCCAGCAGCAAGCCCAGAGGCATCTGCCCTGTGCCACCCACAGCATGGCATTCAGTGATAGGACGTCCGATGGATAGGATTCAGCCTGGCAAATGCAGCCTCTGGGGCCTTCTCCCCTGGGTGGCAGAGAACCCTGGGGGCCCTCCTGCTCCGTCCTCTGGCCTTGGGCTTCCTCTATACTTGCTACCTTCCACCCTGTGGCTGATCCCGTGACTATTTGGGTGGTGACGTCCGGACTTTCTCTTCCACCTGCAGGCACAGAGTGAGCTGATGAACTCAGGCTTGTACCTGGTGCTGCTGCTCCACCTGTATGAGCAGAGGTTCGCAGAACTCATGACACTCAACTACAGGCGGGCTTCCAGAGAGAGGGTGAGTCCTGCTCCGGGAGGGGCATGCTGCCCCACCGAGGACGCCATGTGATGCTGCTTCCTACACATGCAATCTCTTGAAGGTCCTCGTGGTCACTTGATGAGGTCTAGGGCTGTCACTCTGTTAGGTCTCAGATTTATTAGCCACTAAACGGTGACCTCTGACTTAAGGCAGTCATAATCACATGACTCCTTAGTGTCAAATGCAAATAGTTATTAAGTGGTCGTCAGTGGTCATGTAAGTGAAGGAGTCTCTAGGGCGACCTGTCCCCCAAATAGAGGTGTGCAAGAATGCTATTAAGTGTATAACATTCTGTGAGGGGGTGTGTGCTCACGCACACAGAAGCTGTGCAGCTCTGCAGAGTCAGGGCATTGCACACTGGATAGCTTGTAAGCGGTCACACTCTGAGATATCAACTCTGCCGATGTGTTTTGGACAATATGGTATAAATATGTGTGTGTGTGTGTGTGTGTGTGTGTGTGTGTGTGTGTGTGTGAGTGTGTGTGTCCATCCCTGAAGGCAGGCCAAAAAGTAAAGGTGTTGCTAGTGGTCCCTGTTTGACAAGTGACCGTGTATGCCCTGGAATGGCTACCCTTTAACAGGAGAGCGGGGCCAGAGAGAGTCACACAGGCTGGAGGGAGAGGTGGACTTCAGCAAGTGGATGGACCTTTGCAGGCTCAGCGGCTCCGCCCTTGGGGACTTCATCAGATGGCTGCCTCTGGCCACAAGAGGCAAGAACCCTGTGAGGAAAGGGAAGGACCCAGTCATGCCAGTGGCTGACTACACTGCCAGGGTTGGGACTCCCAGGATGCCGCACAAGGCTTTGCTCCTGATATCTGCTTGTGTTGGGGTGTGGCAGGAGGATCAGCCAGTGTGACCGTGGTCAAGTCGCTGGTGGTGCTGGAAGCAATCTCTGTCCTCTGTGTCCCAGCCCCGAACTCTTCTTCCTCTTTGCTTTCTTCTTTATCCTTCTCTTCTCCCTTCTCTGCTTTCCTCCTCTTCCTCCTCCTCCTCAAGTGGACTGCGGACATTTTCCAACACCATCACGGCCTGTAGATGGGAGTGCAGCCATGTTCCCAGCCTCTTCAACAGCAGCTCCGTGGACCATCATGAGATTCATGCAACCATCCTATTAAAAGCACTGGGTTGAGGGCCCTTAATCCTCACACTGGGGAGACTGAGGCAGATGGAACTCTGAGTTCAAGGCCAGCCTGGTCTGTGTAGTAAAGCCTTATTTCAAAAGCAAAACAGCAAAATTTCACACTGGGTGCAGCTCAGTTGATAAAGTGCTTATCTAGTATGCATGAAACTATGGGTTTGATCCCCAGAACCACCCAAACCAGGACCAGCGATATATTCCAGTATTTAGGAGACAGAGGCAGGAGGATTAGGAGTTCAAGGTCATTCTCAGGTTACAAAGCAATTTCAAGGCTGGCCTAGGATGTGAGACTACGTCTCTAAAAGAGAAAATGCTGAATTTAGCATTTTCCACTGGTCACAGGAATTGTAGGCCCATTTCAACATTTTCCTGGGTTAAACGTTTTCCTTAGACTGAGTGTTCAAATTAAAAAAAAAAGCCCACAGGTTGGGTTTCTGCCAACCTGTCTTTGGAGGACTCTCACCCTCTCTGTGACCCAGGCCTGCCCTTCCTTAACCTCCCATGGTTTTAATGGTGACATAAATTCTTCATAGAAATATTTAAAAAAAAAAAAAAAAGGAAAAGGAAAAGTACCAGAAGCAGGAAATGGTCCTTTGTTAACATTTCTGTGGCTTCACTGTCATAATCCCGTATCTTTTAAAGAACTTTTTTATTACACATTGAACTTCAAAGCATCTGGGTTGATGTGGGTCACAGATGGCCAGCAAACAGAAGCAGCATCAACCAGCGAGGCTACAGAACAAACTTGCACAGACAGAGAGTATCGTCTCACGGACCAAAATCAAGGCCCTGCAGCACTGCATCTCAGGAAACTTCTGGCGAATCGTTGTGGAAGAGGAACAAGCTGTGTCAGAAGCAAGCTGGGGGCCAGAGCAGAAGGGACCAGTTTCTCACCACCGGCTCACATTTAACTTGGGAAGCCTTGAAACACATCTCACCCACTCCAAGCATGAAGCGGTAGCTGGTTATAAATAGCCAGTGAAGAGGCTTCCACGGGGGCTGGAGACACAGCTCAGCGGTTAAGAGTTGTGTTGCTCCTGCTGGAGACTCACAACAGCCTAACTCCAGCGCTAGGAGACCAACGCCCTCTTCTGGCCTTCATAGTCACTACACTCAACATGCTCACACACACACACACACACACACACACACTTCAGTCTTTTTTTAAAAAAAGAAATATCCACATGAAAGCAGGAAGCCAGTAGAGTGTCAAACCCACTCGCTTCTGGATTTTGTGTCAAGATTCCCAGAACTGCAGTAGGTCGCCTTCGGCAGAGGGGATGGACTGAATCGGCAGAGACACCTCACTCCTTTGCCAGCAGGACTGGAGAAGTTCTCCACAGCAGGCTTCTTGCTTGTGTCTCACGACAAGACCCTGTGATACAGGCTCTCAAGGGTGAGGACTGTCACTTCCTCAATGCAGCATGCACTGTGCTGTACTGGGGGCTGGGGTCCTCCTCCCTCACAGACACACCCATGGTGAGCCTCATTAATGCCCTAGGTGTCTCTTAATCCAGGCAGCAATGAGAACTAACTCTCACAGATGGGACTCAATCAAAGAAAGTGTATACCCTGATGCCTCCCTTTCTTTGAGGATCTTAAGGTCAAGTTGAGAGACAAACTCCATATGTCTATCACGCTGGGGTCCAGGAGTTGCCTCACAAGCCGCATGCACACCAGCCTCTGTCAGAGGGACAGTTTGTGAAGCACAGGCCCCAGGACTGGTCGATCGGGGCCAGGATCCAGGCTCAGGAGCTGAGTTAAGATCCAACAGGATTTTTAAGCCTAAAATCCACCAACATCTGTGCCAAGTTATTTCACCAATCAGGATTTAGGGATAGGGGATTTTCTTAGGAACATGTCTTTGTTATATACTTATCCTGCTTCCATTGGTTGGGGTATTCAACTGTGGCAGGGAAAACTCATGTCTTAACTTGCCTACCAGGATGGGACTTGTCTAACATTCGTGTCTTAACTTGCCAACCAGGATGTCAGTTACCCACATACATGTCTCTTTCTGCCAAGTAGGATGCCAGTTCCCAGGGAGGTTTTGGGAACTTAAACTTTACTCAGTCACTACTCAAAATGGAAGTCTTACTCCAAATAGTTTCTTATATTGGTGCAGGTGTCTCTCTTATGTTGGGGTCCATCCCAGGGGCAGCTTATAAAATCAAATACCATAAAAGCTTATACACAGCTGCAGGAAGTATTGTTGGGTGGTTGGTTCGGGTCCAAGTTTATTGTGGGTAACTATACAAAGCAGTTCTACTGACTTCTATCATGAGTGGTTTCCAAGGGCACAGAACATAACAGAATATGTAATCGACTTGGGCATGAGAGTTTCCTAGTAACAACAGAAACAACATAGGGGAAAGTTTCCTTATAATATTAGTAAAAGTTGTAGGCTGGCTGGGTAACAGTTACCCAGGCCTTAACATCTCACCTAGGCCACAACAGTAAAAACAAAATAATAATAATAACTGAAGAACCTACAGGTCCAGTGATCACACAGAGACTGTGAAATCAATACCACATCTTCCATGGCTGGGCCTTGCTGGGTTTCCACTGCTCCCAGCAATAGTTTCCGTGCTGTTTGAAAGTAAAACCAGGCCTTCCAACCTTGTCTCTCATTTAGACACAGGGTTACCCATGTTTGACTGCAAACCATGCACTGGGCACTATGTATTCCAGGGACACTGGGTGCCAAAGAAAGTGATGGTGAGGTGTGTGGTTATCCTTTATCAACTTGGGCATGGGACCATGGGCCTCCGGTGCCCGGAAAATGTCTGGTATGTAATAAATGCTCAGTTGGGCTTCACAGTCCAAGGAATTCCTGAATTAGAATCTATTTCTTTCTGGTAGCAGGTCTTAGGTTTCACTCTAGAGAAAGGACAGTACACAGCTGTAGAGAGAATTCAAGGTATACTTATTTAGCCCATGAACCTACTGTGTGCTGAGTTCTAAATTATATCCTGGGAATACAGAAATAATGAAGACGAATGCTGCCTATAAGGGGCTCAGCATATACAGAGAGAGCACAAGGGGCTGGAGAGATGGCTCAGCCGTTAAGATGGAGTGCCACTCTTGAAGAGGACTAAGTTTGGTTATCTGCATCCACTTTGGGTAGCCCACAGTCACCTGTTATCCCCCTCACACACACACATACACACACACACACACACTTAAAAATAAAACAGATCTTTAAATAAGTTAATTGAGAACATTCATTGGTAACCAAAGGATCCCAAACCTGTCTGTGTTGTGACAGAAGACAGAAGCAGATGAGGAGACGAAATGTGGAATTCTTGTTCTCCACTTCTACACACTTCTCCAGGGCAGCTCTGCTGCTGAGAAAGCCTGGCCTCTGACCTAGCAGGGTGTGCCCTTTGCCCTCTGACCCTGCTGCATTGGCAAGGTTGCTGCCATGGCTTTTGTCAGCTGCAGTGCAAAGATGATGCTTAGCCTGAATCTCAAAGCCCGTGGCGGACGGATGGGCTGGGCTGGGTGGGCTGGGAAGGTAAACCCCCTGCAGAAGGCACCCCCTGCAGAAGGCACCCCCTGCAGAAGGCACCCCCTGCAGAAGGCATGCGGCATGGAGATATGGGAACCCGCACGGTCAGAGAATGCCAAGAAGCTGTAAGGCAGGAGCCGGCAGGAAGTGAGCCTGAGGCGTAGGCGGGGTCCAGGGCTGAAAGGCTGAGGGGTGACTCTGGAGGCTACTGGACAGTTTCCAGCCTGGGCCTGACACCCTGATATTTGAGTGATAAGTGCAGGAGACACTTGGAGGGTAAACTGGAAGAAACCAGCTGTGTGGCTGTTACAGTGGCTTAAAGAGATAAGGGGCCCAGCAGAAAGCATGGACGATAATATTCTCTTCCTCACTTCCCTGCTGTATGCTTAAGTGCTCGTGTGTGTGTGTGTGTGTGTGTGTGTCTGCGCGTATGCTTGAGAGTGCATGCATGTGTATATGTATATGTGTGAGTGCGTGTGCACATGCACAGAGGGTAGGCTGAAGGAAGCGCTGACGTGCTTCTATGAAGGTGCCCAGCAGAAAGCTGGCCCTTCCTCAGGTGCCTGTGGCAGGGGCATCTCCAGGGACCACAAGACCCTGGCAGCCTTGGTTCACACACCCTAGCTTGCCCTGTAGTCTGGCCTGGATGGTGAAGTTAGATGGATTCCCCTAGAACCCCCATCCTGGCCTTCCTCCTGGTCTGGTTCTTGTCTCTGATCACTGGTGTCTTCAGGAGAGAGTGCCCTCCCTTTGTCCTCTGCCAGGGTAGTACCAGAGGTCAGAGAGCCCACTGGCTGGCCTCAGAGGCAGATAGGGTGCCACAAGTTCATTCCTGTAGACCATCTCCATTTACATCTACAACAGAAACTCAAGGAGTCCAATCTAAGCCTGGGCTTGACCCATGGTTAGAAAAGAATCTTGGCTCCCCAGGACAGGGATTTAGTAACACGGGAGGATTGGTTGGATGTCTGTCTGTGTGTCTGAGCACCTGCCACAGACTCTCAGGGCAGAGTGAGGTTGCCTTGGCTATCCAGAGCATTGACATCAGAGGCTAGTGCAGCATATCTGATGTACAATCCACAAGTAACCAAATCCCATCCTTCCCCTGCCCCTCCCTTGGGCACAGAAAAGAGCCTGTGGACAAGAGGTGCCTCCACCCAGGTCAGAAAGTTGACCAGTGACATTGTCCAGTAATACTGTCCAGCACCCCTTGTTTTGTCTTCAGCCTGTCACAAAGTCCCCGTTCTTCCCAGGGAAATGGCACCAAGCCCTCTGCAACAGGGCCCACATCCTTGCAGCCTGGCACACATCTTTGCAGCCTGGCACAATGGGCTCCCACGGAGTGCACAGCATTTCTTATTGTGGCATAAAATGCCATAAAATCAGAACAAAGAGAGCCCAGGGCCTGGATGGGTCGCAGCTTCCTGCCGAGCAGAGAATACAAGCGATTGTTTAAAAGCCAGTGGTGAGGCAAGTGGCCAATTAGCACAGCCTCCCTTCCCCGCAGCCTGCAAATTGTGCCGGGACCATCAGAAAGGGATTCTGCTATCCAGATCAATTGCTGAAAGGAAGCGCGTCTGCTCACACTGCCAAATATAGAAGCCCAGAGCAGCAAAGGTGACCTGGGTTACCACTGCACTGTCCTTGGGACAGGCTGATCTCCATCGGTGCAGATCCTGAGCACCTTGGTGAGTCAGTCACAGGGAGCGAGCTCTAGACATCCCGAGGCCAGGGAGTTATACATCTGTTCACAGCTGCATTGTAAAAACAATTCATGTCTCATTGTCTTCTCTCTCACAGTTGTCAAGAAATTACCCACAGCCCAGACCGGAAGAAAATGAAAGTAGGTTTGGGGGCCCATCCTACCCTGCCCCCTCTAAGGGTATCTGCTAGGTTTCTCCTTTTCTGCTCCTGTACTGAACCTCATACCCTGGAAGGAAGCTATGACCACCACCCAGAGTCAAAAATAACCCCACAACGCTTGAGAAACATTAGGCTTAGCTGAAAATCAATCAAGACAGCTGGATGTGGAGCAGATAAGATTTTTTAATTCATCCTGAAACCAAGGGAAAGGGTCAAGTAGGCGGAAGAAAGCGCTTTCCGGGCTAGGACCCTTGGGCTTCCAGCCATTGATGGAGGGTTGGTTGGGGTTTTTTGTTTTGTTTTGTTTGTTTTTCCTGCCAGGATCCTGCCTGGGATTTTCCTTCCCGGATCCTAAAAGCAGGCTGGTTAGCCATTACCAAAGAGAACGAACGCTCCTTTGACAAGCCAAGTGTTTTGATTGGATTTTGATGCCATTAAGCACAGCGAGTCTGTTGGATTCAGAGGTTGAACAAAGCCAACAGGTCTCCAGCCTCCTTCAAACGGGTTTCTCATTCCTTAGAGATTCCCCCTGGAGAAGAGGAGCCTAATTAAAGCAGAGGGCTCAGACACAAGCCTTAAGGAAGACTCTATCCACAGAGAGAGAATAAGTGTCGCAGGGAATTGGAGGGTTGTGACAACTGGGTCTCTCTGGGTTCTTCGAGGAGACAATTCTCAAATGCCTGCCCTGCCCTGAAAGCTTTAGGAGAGTGATTCCCACGCTGGCATCCACAATCTCGAGAACTTACCCTAAACACAGATTCCTGGGCCCTCCCACAGACTCCACTCCGGCAGTGGGGTGGGGCTCCGGAATGTGTCTTTCATGCACAGCCCACAGGCAGGGTTGATGCAGCCCATTGCAGGGATGCTTTGTGGACCCTTACCCTACCCCCCCACGAATAAATACCTGACCAGAAGAGACACTGCACCAGTCCAGAGCTCCCTAGGGTGGGGCCAAGACTGCAACCCTAGGGAAAGCCAGTTAGCTATTCAGGGCACGCAGTCCTAGGGAGGCAGGCTCGCTGTGCTCAGAGATGGGGACGGCCCTTCTTTATACAAAAAGAGCTCCTGGAGCCCCAATCCCTGCGTGATGTGGGGTTCAGGCCAACTGAGCGAGATCTCAGGGCTGCCGCACAGTCGCCCCCAGACCCTGGCCTTGCCGCCTGGGTGCAGCAGCCGGGAAGGCAGCGGTAAGGTGTCTAAAAGACCATTGTGTCGCTGCCATCACGCACCACCTCCCAGGGACCGCACCTCGGCTAGGCGTCCGCGCACGGGTTCTCAGCGAGGCTTGGGCGAGAGCCTCCAGATCCTACAGGGGCGTGACAGGCAGCAGGGCGTGGTCCCCAACTGGGAGACCTTCAGAAGGTCCAGCCACCCCGGCCCCGCCCCGCCTCTGAGACGCCTGCAGCGCTACCCGGTTCGGAACCTGCAGCGCCGGGCGCGTCCGAGAGCATTCGGCTGGGCAGGGGCGCCCCCTAGTGCCCCGTGAGACCGCTGTACCCTGCAGCCCGCAGGGGCTCCTCCCAGACCCAGGGAGGAAGCACAGGTTCAAGACCAGAAGGGCTGCCTTAGGCTTCTAAACCTGAGTCACAGGAGGCTGCTTTCCCCGGGAGAGTGTAAGAGCATCCCCAGGGGATGCTTAGAAAGGAATCTAGGCTGGCAGCATGGTAGGCAGACTGTGATGAGTTCCATCCCAGGCTGCATTGTATAGTCCGGGACATTTGTCACCACCGCCACCACTATCACCACCACCACCACCAAAAAAAAAAAAAAAAAAAAAAAAAAAGTCTCCACCGAGAATGATCGCAGATGGCCCCTCTGTCTGTCACTCATTTGCTATCTCAGCTGGGAGCCGGCCCCGATCCAGAATTGACTATTCACAGGCCCAAAGGGCAGCAGACGTCTCTCCCTTAAATACAGGTCAGGTCCCTTCTACCTGCCCCCAGCGTTCACTTCCCAGACACTGGTAGGAAGGGGAGAGTCAATCCAGGCTGTCCGGAGCCCAGGACAAGAGGGACTAACACACTGTCCTCGGTGACTGACCACTGGCAGTCCTTACCTTGTCTTTGTGCCAAAGCTGCTATCAAGACAAAAGTCAGGCATCAGAAGTGGAGCCAGGAGAGGCCACCCCTCCCCCCAGGCCACATTCTTCCTCTTCGGTCCCTATAGCCTGGCATGACTCACCTGGTTGGCAGCATTTGGCTAAGACGGCCTGCCAGCACCGAGTCACAGCCGTGACCTGCCATCCCAGTTCAGTCCAGGTAAACACAGAAGTAGAGGACAAAACATCAGGGCACAGAGGGTGGCACAAAGGTGCCAGCTGTCTGTGACCCTGTTGTGCCCTAGTCAGCCTTCTTACTGAGCACCATTCCCTGAACCAAAGACCCCCGTCAGTGACACTGAAGAGAGGCCATCTCAGGCAGATCCTTAGATGTGTGAGCCAACCTGTGACAGGGCTCCTGACACAGCTTCTCTGACACAGCTGGCACAGACGACCATCACCAGAGCCAAGACTAAGGCCTGCTGATAAGCGCACAGGTGATGAGTGAACCCAGGCAGGCAGGTCAGCTCCAGTATACTCCCAGCCTTCAGGGAAGTACTCTGTGCATAAGGGGCTGAGAGAGCTGGAGCGGCTGAGCCCAGAAACAGAGCTGAGAGGATCTGGGTGTGACCAGACAGACGTCCTTTGCTCTGGTCTTCTTCTACCGTGATAAAGCATTTCCTCAAACCAAACAAAACAAAGCCCCAAGATCAGAGTTTCTCCAAGAATAAGGAGAATCCCCACCTGTCCTATCTGTTGTGCTCGGACCCTCTGCCACCCCCACTGCCACCCTGCCCTGCTCTTTGTCACCTCCACGCAGTAGAGTTAACTTGGGAACATCATTCCGAGAGAAGACGAGGGTCAGCTATTCAGCCCACGAACTTTATCACCAGAGCAGCATCTGAAATAGATTCTGAGAGCAGCCTGCAGTCCAGTTACCTCCGGCCCAGCTGGAGCCCTAGTGCAGGGCAGTCCCCTGCCCCAGATTAAAGAGTCTGTTCCCCCACGCTGTTCCAGGCCAGAGCTGCTGTGGCCCTGCAGCCTGAGAGATGGTCTTGCTTTCTAGGTTCCGAGTCGGGAGATGGTAACGCAAGCAACGTTTACCCCGGCCGGGTCATCTAGCAAGGGAGCGGGTCGTGTGTGGAGTGCGGCAGAGACCTCTCCACCCGGAAGCCCCTTCTGTGTCCCCCTGAGCCTCCCTTCTTCCCTCCTCTTTACTGAAACCGAAGCCAATGTGTTCGCAGTTACCATTTTCACCCATGCCACTCCTTCTGGGAGTCTGGCTTGAGCATCCATGGGCAGCTACGGGGACCATCCCAGCCAGCACAGGTGAAACAGCTGAGTCCCCAGGGTGCCGCCCTGCTGCTGCCCCTCAGTCCAGCAGCCTGGGCTCCCAATGCTGAGGCCCTCTGTTCCGGCCTCAGCCCACCCCGAGTGGAGCCATGCATTCAGTAAACTGACTTTATTCTCCCATTTGTTTTGTGTTTATTTCCTCCCAGGCTGACAGTCCCAAGTCCCACCCCGCCTCCCACCCCACTCGCCTCTCGTTTCTCCTATGGGTTGGGGAAAGTGGGTCCCACTTAGACTCAGCTGTGGATGTGGACTCAGTAATCAAAGACCCACAAGTCTTAGGGTCATTACAAAGATCAGAGCTGGGTTGTGGCGAAACTGTGTATGTGGTGGAAGGCAGGAAAGAGCAGTCTCTAGCCAAGCCTGGTGGTACACTCCTGTAATCTTAGCACTGGGGCAGGGGGATTATAAATTGGAGGCCAGCCTCGGCTATATGGGAAGACCTAGTCTCAAAAATCTAGAGAACGAAACAAAGACAAAAGTAGGCTTTCAAAAAAAAAATGGTGGAAAACAGAAAGTACCATGCAAAGATATGCACTGAGTTGAAGAAGCGACATCCTAAAGACTTCATAGTCCATGCTTCCACTTGTATGCGGTTTCCAGAGAAGGGAAAGCTACAGGGCAGAAGTCAGATCTGTGGCCTCTGGGGAATGAAAAGGAAGTAGAAAGTGGAGGTGAGGAAAGCGTCAGAGTGGTTATGTGACTTATGTGACAACAGCCTCACGACCGGACAAATGTGCTTGGATCCACTGAACTGCATGTGTGCAGTGTGGGAGTGTGACAGCCTGGTTGGGATGCTTGTGCTCCCCTAAATGTCCCCCCAAATAGGGGACAGGACAGAAAAAGGAAGAATAAGAAAAAAGTAAAATGAAGAGAGACTTGCCTTGCACGCATGAACCGAGGGTGCATCCTCTGCACCACATAGGTGATGTGTGGTTAATTCTGTCTGTGATCCCAGCATTCAGGAGGTGGGGGCAGGAGGATCAGAAGGGAGCAGGGGAGGACATTCCAAAGTGTAAAGGGGTGGGTGCATGTACGTGTGCATGCACGTGTGCATGCACGTGTGCGTGTGAGAGAGAGAGAGAGAGAGAGAGAGAGAGAGCGCACCACGGTGAGCCCATGATTTATTGGTTTTAATTATTTAGATTTATTTTAATTGTATCTGTGAGGGGCCTCTGGCCAGCTGAGTATGGTAAGCTCGGCTCTGGCAGGCTTTGCCCCCTCTCTCATTCCCTCTGCTGTGCTAAAAGCCATTAGATTACATCTTAAGGCTAGCCAGGCCAGCAAGGTTTATTCCCTTATTTGGCCACTTCCTCCTACTTGAGGCTGACTACCAAGATCCAGCTATCGAAGTATTTAATACCAGCAATCGAAGCCCTCTTTGGCTCCTAATTAACAGGCCAAATTAA
Source organism: Apodemus sylvaticus (assembly GCF_947179515.1). NCBI lineage: Eukaryota > Metazoa > Chordata > Mammalia > Rodentia > Muridae > Apodemus > Apodemus sylvaticus. Next base: position 17,602,057 of record NC_067481.1, read on the forward strand.
AATTAAACACCTCATCCTAACACAAGGTTTCTCTTTTTACTTTTATAAACCACCATTTTTCTATAGGCCATGCCTGTCTCCTCTCTATCCAGAGATAATCCTTTGTCCCAGGGACAAACACCCCTCCCCTTTCTCCCTTGTCTCCCCCCTCCCCTTCCTCAGAGACCTCCTCCTCCTCCTCTTCTCTCTCCTGGCCTTGTCTCTTACTCACTGCCCTCTGGGGCAAATAAGTCTCCTTCAGGCTGAGAACTGGTCTTGGGGGTCCTGAACTTCTCCGTACAATATGTATAAGTATTTTGCCTGCATGCATGTAAATGCACCATGTATTTGTCCGGTGCCTGCTGAGGTCAGAACAAGGTATCATAGAGAGTCGGTGTGGATGCTCAGAACCCAGGTCCTCTGCAAAAGCAACAAGGGTCCCTAACTGCTAAGCCGACTCTCCAGCTCTAGATGAAAAATACTTAGAAAAAAATATGTATTTGAATAATGGGTTCATCATGGTGTTATAATATAGAAACAGAATTTAGATTGAACAAACATTATTCTTCAAGACCCATGCTCCTAAAACAGCTCCTGCTTCCCAGCCTGGCTCTCCTGGGGGCTCTGCACAAGGCTCTGCAGCCCGGAGACTCGAGGGAACAGTGGAGGTTTTAGGAAGACTAATCTGGCCTACCTGAAGTCTTGAGCCATTCCTCGGGCGTGTCCTATTTAAACAACACGATATAACTCCTGGAAATAAGGGGGTCCAACCAAGATGCCAAGACCCAAGACCAGAGATAAAGATGAATAGTATCTTTGCCTGGTAGTAGATCCTGGGCATGCTACTGGCGTTGACAGTAGCTCTGTGGTTTAAATAAAATTCAAAGTTTCAAGTGCTTGTGCTCAAACTTGGAATCCCCGGGCTATACATGGAGGCCCCAGCTGCGCAGAAAAATTGGCCCTTAGTTTTATAACTGATTTTTAAGGTTTAGAGAAGATTTGTCCAAGAATTGGTACTGAGAAGCACTGGGGAGTGGTGGATGGGCACAGGCATGCTTGATAAAATGTATAGGGGCTTGAGGGATAGCCCGGTGGTTAAGGACACTAGGTACTTGCTCAGAGGACTTGATGTTCTCTGCTGGCCTCTGCAGGTGCCAGGCATGCATATGCTACACAGACATATATATATAGACAGAGTACCCATCACATTTAATAAACACAATAAAAACTGTAAAACTAAGTTGTATAAATTAAGTATGGTGGCAAGACTTGGGATGTAGAGGCAGGAGGATCAGAAGCTGAAGCTAAGGGCCTACAAGATGGCTCAGTGAATAAAGGGCTTGCCACGCACATCTGACAACCCGAGTTCTATCCCTGGTACCTGAAGTGTTTATAAAACGATAATGATAAAAGGATGTGTTCTATGGGGGCATGGTGAGGTATGAGGGAAGGGGGTGTCTCAGCGGGCCCATGCCAAGGCATCCCTTCCCCCTGAGGGACCAGCCACACAACGATATAGAATAGAATTTATTCAAGGCATGGAGAGGGGAGTTAAGAGGGTAGTAGAGGCAGAGAAAGGCAGAGAGAGGCAAAGGCCGGCCATGAGCAGGTGGAGAGAGAGGGGTGAAGGGAATGGGAGAGAGGTGGGGGGAGAGGAAAGATCAAAGGAGTAAGAGCCTAAGAGAGCAAGAGAGGAACAAGAGAGGGAGGAGGGGCAAGCAGCCCCTTTTATAGTGGGTCAGGCCCACCCGGCTGTTGCCAGGCAACTGAGTTTAGACAGGATGCTAACAGTACCTGCTTGTGCTGGTTAGTTTAAGTCCATGAAACACACACTAGAATCACCTGGGAAGAAGGCGCCTCAGCTGAGGAATTGTCTCTGTCCGTTTGGCCTGTGGGCAGGTCTGTGGGGCGTTTTCTTGATGGATGATGAATGGCCAGGTCTCAGCTTGCCACCCTGGGCAGGTAGGCCTGGCGATTTCTTAACTCGGGTTGAGGAGGCTGTGGGGAACAAGGCAGGAAGCATAATTCTTCTATGGTCTCTGCTGCAGCTCCTGCCTCCAGGCTCCTGCCTTGAGCTTGCCCTGACTTCCCTCAGTGATGGACGGAGACTTGAAAGTGTAACTTGGAACAAACCCTGTCCTCCCCCGTGGCCTTGGTTTTATCACAGCAACAGAAACAGACTACACAACCTAAAGGTGGAAGTTGAGAGCTGGACTCTACAAAGTTTCCCTCTCACCTCCACAGGCATGTGATACATGGAGGCCCAACCCCCCACTATAGTGAGGGAAAAAAATTTTCATTCAAGGCCACCTTCTACTATGTAACAAATTTGGAGCCAGCCTAGACTATGTGAGACCATCTCAAACAAAAAGCAAAGTCCTATAGCACTGGAGATGTAGCTCAGTGAGCAGAGTACTCACCCAAGGTCCCGGGTTGGAACCCTCAGCACTGCAGATAATGACAGAAATCCCGGCAGGCAAGCCAGGTGGTGGTGGCGCACACCTGTAATCCCAGCACTTGGGAGGCAGAGGCAGGCAGATTTCTGACTTCGAGGCCAGCCTGGTCTACAGAGTGAGTTCCAGGACAGCCAGGACTATACAGAGAAACCCTGTCTCAGGAAAAAAAAAAAAACCAAAAAACCAAAAAAACCAAACCCAGAAACAAAAAAATCTCGGCAGGCACAAGCCTGCAGTCTCAGCTACTTCAGAATCAGAGGTAGGATTCTTTACACCCAGGAGATAACATTTTGCTTTATTCTGGCCTAAGGATGAACCCCAGGGTCTCCCCTCATGCCCTGCTACCTCTCTGCCCTCCCTTGAGGCCTTGAGCACAGAAAGTCTAGGCTAGATAACACAGCAAGATCTTGTCTCCAAATGAAAATAAGAAAGTTTAACCAAGAGCTGCCTGGAGGCCAAAGTGGCTGTGTCACCATCCTGCCAGCTCCAGCCTGCAGTAAGACGTGCTCAGGCAGCTCCACCCCGACCAGCAGGTCCCAACCTGTGTGCGGGTTTCGACCCCTTCGGGAGTCACATATCTGATATCCTGCACATCAGATATTTACATTCCGATTCATAACAGTAGCAACAGCTAAAGTAACAACAAAATAATCTTATGGTTAGGGTCAGCACATTATGGGGACCTATGTTAAAGGGTCTCAGCATTAGGAAGGTTGAGAAGCACTAGTCTGTCAAAGGTTTTCACCAGAAAATCATTGAGGGGCCAGAAGATGGCTCAGTGGCTAGAGTGCCCTCTGTGAAAGTGTGAAGACTTGAGTTTGGGTCCCCTGCACCCACACAAAAAGCGGGGCCTGTTCGCACTTGTCTGTAATCTCAGCCAGGTTCAGGTTCACTCTAAAAATACAAGGAAGAGAGTGATGGGGAAGGCACCCACGTAGACTTCTAGATTTCACACTCACACACGCGTGCGGCACACACACCGGCACATATGCTGATACACATAGTACACATGGAAAAAAGAGGTTTTTTTTGTTTTTTTGTTTTTCAAGACAGGGTCTCTCTATATAGTAGCCCTGGCTGTTCTGGAGCTTGTTCTATAGTCCAGGCTGGCCTCAAACTCACAGAGATCTGCCCCTGCCTCCTGAGTGCTGGGGTTAAAGGCATGTGCCACCACTGCCCGGCCTGAAAAAAACTTATTGAAAACTGTGTTCTTTTCTATATAAAATGATTTCAAGGATTTACACCAAGATGACCAGGATTGTTTCCAGTGAAGTCAACCACGAGACACTGAGATTTCATGTCTACCTCTGGCCCCAGCAACCCACAGGTACGCTTTTGACTTCTTGGTACCCAACAGGTTATGTTTCATCGTTGGTCAAAAGGCAGGGGGGTTGGATCTCCCACTCATGACCTCTGTGACACACTACAGCCTCTATGATGGGAGGATTTGGGGGTTCTTTTATTTGGGGACAGAGGTCGCAAGGGTGGAGCAGAGATACGAGGGGATGGGGTGAGAAGTGGGATTGGGGTGCATAATGTGAAATTCACAAAGAATCAGTGAAAAGTTTTTTTTTTAAAGGCAGGTTGGAAAGAGCTATCATTCCCTCTGTGAATCAGTGAATTCATCAGATTTTACTACAGTGTGATGGAAGAGCCCTGGGCAGGACCCAGAATCTTCCCTGTTGGGAATTGAACCTAGGGCCTTCCTTATGCATGCTAGTCAAGCACTGCTACCACCGAGTCATATACACAGACCAAACCTATAGCCAGCATCACAACTGCTGCACAACCTCAGCTAAATGTGCACCAGTGAGAGAGCCCCCAAAGAGGGGGAGGTGTGGAACCCAGGTGTGGAACCCAGGTGTGGAACCCAGGTGTGGAACCCAGGTGTGGAACCCAGACGCACCTGAACAGAGCCTCCCAGAGAGAGAAAGTCACATGAAGGTGAAGGGAACCTGTGACCCCAGCACTTCCTGTGGACCTACCGGTGGATAAATGAGCCCTTGACTCTTAACTATAACCCTCACAATCAGCCTGGATTATTAACCCTGTATTTCCTGGGAGGAAGCTTATCCTCAGGGGTTCAAGCAGCACTCTGAAGTTCATAATATCTGTTAAGTCTATTGAACGAAGCCATGCACCCAACCCTTGAGCTCCATGACAAAGAGGAAAGATAGCATCCTCTACCGGTTCCAGTCAAGGATTTCAGGGCTCGCAGGGTGCAGCAAAAAGCCCCTAGAAGAAGGGCTGGAGAGAGTTAAGAGCCCTGACTGCTCTTCCGGTGGACTTAGATTTCAATTCCCAGCACATGGTGGCTCATAACCACCTGCAACTCCGGTTCTGGGGGATCCAATTCCCACTTCTGGCCTCCATAGACACTAAGCATGTGTGTGATGTACAAAACATTCATACTCATGGTATCAAAAACAATAACAAAAAGCAAAGGAAGAGAGAAGGCTTCTGATGGCTTGTGGAGTCCAGGACAGGGGAACTGAGGTCATAGGAGAAGGCTGTCAAACAGAGAGGGCCAGATGTGCAGGCAATTATTTAACATATATGAGGGAATAGAAACAATATGGGATGCTATATGGAATACTATTTATATAATGCGTTTTGTACAAGCGATTTGGACTTGGACATCCTTGAATATAGATAGCAGCAGCAGATCCTGGAGCGAACCCATTGGAATAGCAAGGGGAGCTTGTGTCTAATAACATTAAACAAAATGCACTTTCCCCAAATTCCAGGGGGGGAAGGACAGTGCAAATCTGCAGAAGTTAACACAGCAGCGCAGTGTCAGAGAGCCAGGTGTGTCCCCTGCCTGGCACAGCTGGACACCCTACAGTAGCACAGGGCCAGGTGTGTACACACACACACACACACAGCTGGACACCCCGCAGTAACAGAGCCAGATGTCACACACACACACACACACACACACACACACACACACACACACGCAGCTGGACACCCCGCACTAACAGTAGGCCAGGTGTTCCCCCCCTCACCGCACCACTAGATACCTACAGTAACAGAGGGTCAAGTGTCTACTACCCCATGCACAGCTAGATACCCACAATAACAGAAGGCCAGGTATCTCCCCCACGGACAGCTAGACACCCCACAGACTTCAGGGGTGTCTGAAAGTAAGACAATATGGATGGAACTAGAAAAGTAGCACTGCCTGGAGCCCCCAGAAAAACCACCAGCCAACTGATAAATCAGTATTTGGCTCCTCTGAATACCTGGTCTTGAACCTTGGTGCCACAAAAGGCCTGGCAGTTGCTCAGTCCTCTGTCTAGTGTCTGTAACTGTTTGCTTTTCAGACAAGGAAGGGTTAAAACCAGCCCCTCCCCTTCGATGCAGTGGAGCCAAAGACTGAAGTCAGCATTTCCCTGGGGCCTCTTGGCAACACTCTCCTAAGGAAAGCCAGGCCTGCAGGAAGGTCTGGGCACTTTCCTCTCATTCTGGACCCCTCATGGCCCCTCTTCAATCCCTCAGTGTCCTCTTCTGACTTCCCTGGGTGTCTCCTTTCTGCCCTCCCTCACAACGCTGGTTCTTTACCTCAGGTCTGCCAGAGACTCCAGCCCCACTGGCCCAGGCAGCTTGGCCAGGTTTGAGCAGCTCTGTTCCAGGATAGCCATGTGGTGAGGCTGGCTGGCTCCTTGGCCCTGTGGCCTCAGAGAGCTGCCCACTGGGCCAGGCCAGCTCTGCCAGGGTACCTGGGAGGAGGCCATCTCTGCCTTGATAGGAGACTGGGAGAGTGCTGTTCTCTGGAGAGCCGCCCTGTCTTCCCATTCATTCACAGGTTCATTGAGCTGTCACTGAATACGCAGGTGCCCGAAGCTGGGCCAGTTCAGGCCTGCAAATGAAGGCTGGGCTCTGTGCCCGGTAGACAGTGCCCTTCGCCCAGGCCTGGGACAGGTCTCAGGCCATCTGCCACTCAGCAGGCTCGGCAAAGAACCTGACACATAGAAGAGATGCTTCGTGGTCACTGAACTGATCTCCACCAGAAGATAGAAGTCTTTGTCACATGTTCTAAAACTAGAACTGGCTGGGAGTCAGAGGGCAAGTGGCCAGGTCCAGACCCTTCCTCCTGACCCTTCAGAGAACTACAGGACCATTCCCTAACTCCTCGCTGGGCAGGCGGAGACATCTGCTGGACGGCTTAGAATGTGGTCTCTTGGGAGTCCCGGGACCTAAGAGGCTGTAGGACAAACTTGTATTGAATGTGGCCTCTGGCAAGACTCCAGTCAGCAGAGAAAGAAGAGAAAAATTAACATGTAAGGGTTGGGGAGTTGGTTTGTGCTTTCCCTGTAAGGATGAGGGCCAGAGTTTGGATCCCTGGCACCCAGATGAAACCCAGTTGACATCCAGTCAACCGCTGGCATGCACACGCACACACGTATGCATGGTCTCTCTCTCTCTCTCTCTCTCTCTCTCTCTCTCCCTCTCTCTCCCCTCTCCCCTCTCTCCTCTCTCAAATAGATGGGTGGCACTGGACATTTGGAGCCTCATTCCTTCAGCTGCTCAAGTGACCCACTAGACCTCACAAACTCTGCTTTCTTCTCTCCCAGGGCAATGTCAGTGGCATCCCTGCCCTCAGCAGGGCTCCCAGCAGCCCGTGGAGCAGCCCTTGAGCCATGGCCAGTGTGGCAAAGCACTTGACTCACAAAGGGGCTATTCTGGCTTCCGTGTGCAGAACAAATCACTCGAGGGCAAAGTGGGTTAATCATTAAGGATCACTTTGGATTGGGTCCTTTCGGGAGCGCCTGGCCTATCCACCTCCCAAGGGTCTCGTTAGAGCGGCAGAGCAGGGACAGCTAGACGAGCCCCCCCCCCCCCCCCACACACACACACACTCAGGAATGCAGCTCACCGACTCTCTAGAGTTCCGTCTTGGGCGGTACCACCCATCCATCTGGGACATCTGATCCCTGCAGAGAGCGGCTGATGCCCCCTGGGCAAATCCAGCACCTGTTTTTTTTTTTTTTGTTTGTTTGTTTTTTGTTTTTTTTTTGTTTTTTTTTTGTTTTTTTTTTTGTTTGTTTGTTTGGTTCGTTTGGTTTGGTTTGGTTTGGTTTTTTTTTTTTTTTTGTTTCCTCTGAAACAATCACTGGGAAGAGAGCCGGAAACCATCAGGGCAGTAGGCTCCAGGGTGGATGGGGGTGGGGTGTGGTGGGCAAGGGAAGGAGAGAGAACCTTCAATGGGTGTCTTTATGCATTCTTTTCTTTTTTTTTAAAGATTTATTTATTATTATATGTAAGTACACTGTAGCTGTCTTCAGACACTCCAGAAGAGGGCATCAGATCTTGTTAGGATGGTTGTGAGCCACCATGTGGTTGCTGGGATTTGAACTCAGGACCTTTGGAAGAGCAGTCAGTGCTCTTAACCCGCTGAGCCATCTCACCAGCCCCTATGCATTCTTTTCTATCCTTTAGTTTTTGAACCACACGACTGCATTGCCTATTCAAAACAAGTAGAACTAAGATCTAAAAAGCCGAGAGCCCAAGAACACACAACGCCTCTAACTTACCGCTCAGAGTCAAAGAGCTTCCTCTCCGTGGTCTTCCTGCTCTCACTTCCCCACCCACCCGCCCCCATTTCCCATCCATTGTCTGTGTCCCTTACCCTGGTCACAATGAACTTGTTAAAGGTAAGATCGGTCATTCCCACTGACGGCATTCTTCACGATTGTCCACCATGCCACTGCGTCCTGGCCTTCCCCCACTCAGCCACACTCCTTCGGTCACCCTGTTGGTCCTCTGAGACATTAGGGACCCTCTGCTCCGACTCTGGTCCAGGTATTCCTATTGCTCACCCTACACACCACACAGGGGCACGCTCACACACACACACACCTCCTTCAGGCTCAGTCTCCCTCCCGGTGGTAAGGTCCTCCCCATTCAGTCTGATTAGTCCTCCCTCATACATTCCACTCCTCTTCTCTGATGTTCGTTTCAGTGTCTCCAACTCAACCCAGCATCTGCTGAGTCCAAGTGCAGATGAAGAGGAGAGGTTCCTTGCAGGCAGAACACAGGTGGCAGGGAGCCTTGAGAGACTGATGCTGAGGAATCGCCCCTCAGGGCTGACTGGACAATTCCAGGGCTGCCGTCGTCGTCAAAGCCCGTGGGCAGTCAGGATGGCTCAGTAGGTAAAGGTGCTGCCTCCAAACCTGACAACCCGTGTTTGATCCCTGGGACCCACATGGTGGAAGGAGAGAGCTGACTCCTTGTTGTCCCCTGACCTCCTCACACGCGCGCGCGCGCGCGCGCGTGTGTGTGTGTGTGTGTGTGTGTTGCTTACTTCATGCACTCAAAGGCACTTGGTGAGGACACTCACCTCATTTTAGGCATCTTTCCAACAGCCCAACCCTAGGAGGTGGGCCCTCTAAGCCCTATTCAAGCTGACTGACGGGCTCAGGTGCCCAAGTTCACAAGCTTATAGGCAGGAACGACCTGTCTCCTGAGGAAGGCCAGCATGGTGATGAGAAGAAGCGCTCCCAAGGGCTCAGGGGCTACAGAAACAACCTGACAGAAGCTGCCGTTTGTCTCTACAGGGACATGGCGGTCAGACTCTGCAAAGAAGGAAGCAGAAACGCTGATTTCTCAAGCCTCTGGAAGGTTTTTATTTGTTCGCTATTCTTTTTCTTTTTTTCCTTCTTAAAAAAAAAAAAGACAATAATAGCACATTTAGAAAATCAAGAACTACAATAGAAGGTCCGTCTTTGAGTTTTTGTTCACGTTGCCCTGCACTGGGACACAGGGACTGACGCTCTCCATCCTGGCTGGGTCTCTCCTCTTGAGAAGGTGCTGAGAGGCTCCAGGAGCTGGGCACTGGTCTCCGAGGCCACCCCAGATGGTGGCACCTGGTGCGGTCCCAGGCTACAGCTTCTCCAGCACCCCTCCCCCAACCTTCTTCCCTCTCTCCAAACCAGAGCCAGAAGCTGGAGACATTAGGGAACTTATTTTGGTCCCCACAGGGGACTCTTTCAAGGACAGAGCCCTCCCCTGACCAGCAGGAGATGACACCCCGTGAATGGATAAGGTGTCTCTCCAAAGTTCCATCTCTGCTCCAGCAGACACCACACCAGTGCCCTGGTTTGTAGACCTGAGTCACCTAGACTCCCTTCTGCCATACCCGGGCTCCATCCCAGCAGGCACAGGAGTGACAGATGCTTGGCCAGCCCCTTCAGTGAGAGAGAGAGAGAGAGAGAGAGAGAGAGAGAGAGAGAGAGAGAGAGCCTAAGTCCCAGGGCCCTGGCTCAGAAGGAGGCACTGGGTGAAGATAAGGCACAAGGGCAGGATGAGGAGACAGAGCTGATGTAGGAGAGGTGACAGAAAGCCACCCCAAGGGACAGGGCAGGCTTTCCAGGCCTACAAATAGGAAAGAGTCCTAGGCTGCAGCTCAGCAGGGTTAGGCTCAGGGATCTGGGGAGGGAGAGGCATGGACAAGCTCCTGTCCCTTCTCATATTGCCCCAGTCACCATGGGGTCCAGGTCCAGGTGACAAGATCCCAGGTCCAGGAGAAAGGGGACATGCCCCACTGCCAAATCTCAGCCTAGCCTCTATGGTAGGCTGGGTATTCCCACCCCATCACAAGCTAAGCCCCCAGCACCCAATAGCAACTCTCAAGGGCTGCCATCCAAAGGCCAACTGTAATGGTGGGCGATGGGAGTCTGCTGCCCTGGGGCCCTGCCTCCCCAGCTCCGGCTCCACCCTGACCACGCCCGTGGCTCTATTCTTGTTGTTCATTCATTTCCATGTCAGACACCAGGATGTTCTTCTCAGTGGCCTCTGCTGGGGCAGAGCGGCTGCTGCGACTGTAGCGGGCCCCCTCGAAGGACCCGCGCTCCGCATTCTGTCGGCGCCGGTAGAGGATGAGGGCCACCGTCAGCAAGGCCAGGAGGAGCAGCACTGCCGTCAGCACCACCACCAGGGCCACCGGGTTCTCAGGGAGCGCTGCTGAGATGGCGGCGGGGGAGTGCGCATTAGTCATGGCCACAGGGACAGAGGGGCCAGTGAAAGAGCCAGGCGGGGGCTCCACTCACCTGATGGCAAGAATCTGTTCTCTTCCACTGTAGGAGAGGGAAGAGCAAGAGAATCACCATCAGTCCTCAAGAAATCACAGCCACAATTTAAACAAATTCTTGTGAACTGCTCTGTGAATGTCACTGTGCAGACCACTGAGCCTCTCACGACTCTAGGACCCGGCTACTAAGATTCCTGTTTTATATACAAGGAAGCTGAGACCATTGGAGCTCAAAGACTTGCCTCAGGTGGAACAGGTGTGTGTGTGTGTGTGTGTGTACTCTTGTAGATGAGTATAAGCAGATACTGTGTGCATGTGTGTAAAGGTCAGAGGTCACTGTTATTGTACTGTGCCTTCCTTGATGGTTCTTCACCTTGGTTTTTTGAGGCAGGGTCTACCACTAAATCTACAGCTCATGGACTCAGCTGGACTGGCTGGTGAACTGAGCTCCAGGGACCTAAAACACACACAAATACACATCTCCGCTTCTGTTTTAGGGTTACAGACGAGGCACTAAACGTTGGGCTTTTATTGGGGTGCTGGGAATCTTAACTCGGCTCCTCGTGCTTGTGTGATTTTACCAACTGGACCATCTAGATCCCCAGGCCTCAGAGTTAATACGTGAGTGTCTAGGACTTGATCATCCCTTGTCCCTGACTACTATAGAATGACGGAGCTTGCTGTCCTCTGGGCTTGCAGTGTACTTTGGAAAGTTAAGGCCCTGTGTCAGTCCTTGCTACAAACTAATGTACCTCCCACCCAAAGCAGGTGCCCCTATACACCAAGTAACCCTAGGCGCAGCTGGTCGTCCAGCTGTGGGCCCAGCTGTGGACTGAACGCGTGCCTTCTGAGATGCTAGCTTACCTCTAGGGAGCTTGCAGACGACTCCCATGGTGATGTTGGTGCACGCACCGGGGCGCCACAGTCCGCTGCTGCTCTGGATCCAGTAGCAGCTGTTGTGGCTCAGCATGCTAGGGCCCAGGCCAGGGGGGCCCCAGTTAGAATAGTTCACAGCTGTGTTGTCGTGCCAGACCAGCATGCCTCCTGTGGAAGGAAGCCATTGGAAGGTGTGGGAAGGGGAACAGGTGGGAGTTTTACAGGAGGGTGGCAGCAGGCATGTTCCACGCCTCTCCTTTCACAAGCCTGGAGATGGTGGCGAGCATCTCTCTCGCAGCCTGAGCCCTGGTTCCTTCCCTTTCCGTACGCAGAGCACCCACCTTTGGGGTTGAAGTTCATGCCCAACCAGGCACCTCGACTCTGGACTTCAGCGGTCTGCAGGTGTTCCCAGACAAACACATTCTCCATTTCATCAAGAATGGACAGAACCGTCCCACCGGCTGTACACAAAGAAAGCCCATGTCAGGACAAGCGGATCCTCCTTATGGTGACAGAGCCCCTCCCCCAGCCCCCCACCCCCGTTCACAGTAGCCCAAGTGCAAGATGGTGTGAATCACAGCACTTGCGGACCGTGAGGTTTTCTGTACATGTCACAGTATGGTCTGTGTATTAAAAAGCGAAGGGGAACTTGAGTGCCCGTAGGCGGAGGTGAAGTTCTTTTTCAGGACCTCAGAGTCCCGGATCTGGGCTAGGCGGCTCACACCCACCTTTCTGACAGCGCTGCAGCGCCTCCTTGTGGCCCAACAGCACCTCCATGTGGAAAGAATAGCAATGCTCCCGGAAGGGAATCCAGGAGGAGTCGGCCAAGCCCTGAGGGCAGCTCCCGCGGTAATGTATCCTTCGGGGAGGGGGCCCTGTTGGAGTGCGGGATTGAGGATGTGGCCCAGCAGCCTCTCAGGACCACCTGCACATGCGCAGCAAGCCTTGGCCCTAGCGGCTGGCACTTACCCCTGCTCACCCCACACACTGCCCCCTGCAGCTTGGTATCACAGTTGGTGGTGCGCCAGGTTCCATCCACATCCACATAGGCACAGCCTCCCGACTGCTGGGGCTCCCCGTCTTGCCAGCTTACATAATTCAGAGGCTCCTCTGAGAGCCAGGAGTACCGCCGTGAGCCCTGGGCATTAGGTAGCCATAGGTGAGAATGAAGGGAACAGACTCTTGGGGTGGAAGAAGGAAGGGAAATCAAGGTGGGGGTAGGGAAGGCAAAATCTTGACCTGGGAGCCCACCTCCTCACTGGCCAGCCCGATCCACAGTGGCGCTTGCAGCCCGCGGGCAGCCTGCGTGAGGAAGGCCTGGGTGTAGGGATCGGGCACGTGGGCCAGGCTGGTGTTCCGGCTCTCACACAGCAGGAGAGCATCTTTCCAGCGCAGTGGCTTCTGCAGCAGCCGAAAGGTGCGGTTGAGGTAGGAGAGCTCTGTGCCCGGGGCAGGGGGTGTTGCTGCTGGGGATGGGCTCAGCGAGGGGTCTACAGGGAAAGGGGGCAGGACTCAGACTGGGCCCTGCCTCCTTTACCCCATTCCCAGGTGTGAGGCTAAGCCAGGGAAGGCCAGACGTCAGGCTCAGAACTGGTCTCCACTGGGGATGGCCAGTCACCGCCCTTATCAATGAGCTTTGTATTTGCTAACATGCAGAAGGAGCTGGAGATGCCTTGACGTTGAACCTCGGGGGTTCTGACCCTAGACATGGCAGCCAGCGCAACTTTCCTCCTGATAGCACCTGCTTCCCAAGCAGATGCATGACTCTGGAGGGACCTCTAGGGGCCCTGAAAAGGGAAATAATGTTGGTTCCTTCTGGACCGGCTCAGAGCGGCTGGCCAGTGCAGGCGTGCCTCTATGCAGCAGAAGTGCGTACCTGTGCCCTTCTGACAGATGAAGCCATGTGTCTCCTCTGTGCAGCTCCGATCATCCCAGCGGCCAGTGAGGTGGGCTGAGGGGCTGTGGAGGATCACCGCACAGCTGGTCTGGGGGGAAGAGGCTACTTAGGAGGACCCCAGTGACTGCCCCCATCAAAGGACAGCCGAGGCTGGAGGGAGGGGGAGGGAGAGGAAAGGGCACCAGGGACAGAGAAAAGCACGGTGGCATGTGTCCTCACCGGCTTGGTGCCACTGGGAGCAGGGCTGGGGCCAGAGGGTTCTCCTGGTGCCCAGTTGGTATATAGCAGAGGTTCCTGCTCAATCCACTGGAAGTCCCTCTGAGAGGCATGCAGGCCAATCCAAAGGTCAAAGGTCACGTTGGGGAGGCTGGCTGTGATGAACGCTACAGTCCCCCAGAAGAAAGGAAAGAGTGATGGGGTGGCCCCCTGTTTGTTCTGATCTAGCCAGTCGTGAGGAGACACCAGTGCCTCCCCATAGGCTGACCCTACCTTGCTCTAAGGGGTTTGCAATGGTGACCAGCTGGGCCTCTTGCTGTTCACAGGAGAACTGTGCCTCTGACCACTTCACCCTGTCCTGGGGGTCCTGGCCCTGGATTCGGAAACACTGTGGGGCAAGGGATGTAATTGGTACCCAGCTCTGCAGTCCCGGCCCACATACCCAGAAGCCCTGCCGGGTAGCCCTCAGCAGCTGATGCTCTCATACACAGGGCATCTGGGTCTCCCTGGGCAAAGCCCCGCCCTCCCATCCTGACACACAAGTCTCACATGCTCACGTTCTTGTGGTGGTGGGTAGGGAGCGCATTATTATTTATTTGAGACAGGGTCTTGTTATGTAGCCCAACCTGGCCTGGAACTCAGGATCTTCTTGCCTCAACCTCCCTAGTGTTGAACTGTGTGTGTGTGTGTGTGTGTGTGTGTGTGTGTGTGTCTGTCTGTCTGCCTGTCTGTCTGGTTAAGGGCCTCACATACTCTAGGGAAGCATTCTACCAATGAACCAAACCCCTGGGTCCTTCCCACTTTTTTGAGTTTTCGTTGTTTGGACTTTTGTTTGGTTTTGAGAAGTTCCTCCTCGTGGCCCTGGCTGGCTTAGTCCCCCACCATCCTCTATCCTCCCAGGGTCTGAGTTACAAGTATATACTATCATGCAGAGGCAGGTGGATCTTTGTGAGTTCTAGGCCAGCCTGGTCTACACGGAGTGAGTTCCAGGATAGTCAGGGCTACACAGAGAAACCCCTGTCTTGAAAATCCAAAAAGGGGGAGGAAGGAGTTGAGAACAGAGAGTCAGTCAGAAGGAAAGACTGCCCCCTGAGTACTGAGGTACCGTTATGCACGATCTAGTTGTTGGTGTTAGTGTGCAATAAGGTAACCCCACAATAAAGTGAACTCCAGTGAGGAAACTGCAGGACAGAACATATTGAACGTGTCAAACAGCTAGAAGGAAGGACTTGGGATGCTTTTCCCTTAAAACAAGATCATGACTTCAAGGGGACAGATGCATTTATCCTAATTTAAGCATTATACAATGTGCGAGTGTACCAAAATATTACATGGCACCCCCCCCAATATCTGTCATTTTTGTGTTTTTATGTATCGGTGAAGAAAGTAAATTTAAATGAAAAAGAAATGGATTTTTAAGCCGGCCAGTGGTGGCGCACGCCTTTAATCCCAGTACCTGGGAGGCAGAGGCAGGTGGATTTTTGAGTTTGAGGTCAGCCTGGTCTACAGAGTGAGTTCCAGGACAGCCAGGGCTATACAGAGAAACCCTGTCTCAAAAAACCAAAAAATAAAAAAATGGATTTTTATACTGCAAAACAAGAAAATGAAATGTATACAATCATATGATCTTATTAAAAATGCATAAATATTAATTATTATAATTGATCAGTTACATGGCCCAAACATATTTTCGTTCTACTAATAGAGAAATTTTAAAGATACTATTTCTTTTGTTTGTTTTTTGTTTGTTTGTTTGTTTGTTTGTTTCGAGACAGGGTTTCTCTGTGTAGCCCTGGCTGTCCTGGAACTCACTCTGTAGACCAGGCTGGCCTCGAACTCAGAAATCCGCCTGCCTCTGCCTCCCAAGTGCTGGGATTAAAGACGTGCGCCACCACCACCCAGCTAAAGATACTATTTCTAATCTTTATCTGTTTTCAGTTCTGTTCTTGTGTGTATCTGACTTGATATGATGATAATCTCATAATATAGAAGTAACTCTAAATTTTATCTGAATGCTCATGCACACACACATACACACACACATACAGATTGGGTATGAATACTCAATATTTTTGTTTTATTAACAAAAGGCTTGACAACTATTGGTCTAGAAAACTCACAAAAGTATTTAGATGACTTCACTCCCAGGTAGACCAGGTGTTATACACTCTGAGCCACTTCCCAAGGAGCCTTGCTCTCATTGGCACAGAGAGGTGTGTGGGGACAAAAGGAAGGAGTGGTGGAACAGCTGGGGCACCTGAGGCTCGGCCAATACCTGCCCCCCCCCCCAGGCTCTCTGTGTCCCTTCCCAATTCCTACCTTGTTGAGGAACTGGTTCCAGCCAGAGGGGCAGCCTCCTAAGGCTGAAGGTGGCAAGTCTTGGGGCTGAGTTTCTCCAGAGCTATTGCTGCGCTTACAGATGTAGGGCAGGGCTGTATGGCACCTCTGGTCCCCCCAGTCCTCTGCGAAGGGGAGAAGAGAATGGTTATCCGAGGGTTGGGCAGGGCAGGGCAGGGCAGGGCAGGGCAGGGCAGGGCAGGCAGCACTCTCAGTCCCACAGCCCTGAGAACATGGGCTGAGCTCAAGTTCTGTGTCCTTGGAGGCACGGACCATCCTCAGATCCTTGGATATAGCCTTTCTTGGATTTAATCACAAAGAGTTCCCCCCTCCACCCCCACCCTCACGGAGGTATCCCTAACCACACCCCCTTCTTCGTGCTGACCACGCCCTCTCTGGTCCTCATTATCCTCACCTTGTCTGGCGGTCATGTACACGCACTTCTTGTCCTTGCCGATGGGTCGCGGTTTTCCCGGTGCCCAGGAGATGAAGTTTATAACAGAACCATCTGTCCACCTACAGAGCCACAGAGCACAGGTTCAGCCTCTGTGCACAGCACTGGAATCCATAGCACAGGAGCAGGAGTAGGGCTGAAGGGGCACAGAGCCCGGCACAGCCAGAGACCTGCAGCCTCCCATTAAGGCCCCACCCAGCATACACTCACCTCTCCCGGATGCCTGAAAACCCTACAGCAAACAAGTGCCCTGACTCATGTAAGGCGGGCACTGACTAGAGTCCTGTAGGCCAGTATATGCTTTGCCCACGCCCTGGCCAGTTTTGTTTATAATGAGGCCCCAGGTATGACAGCAGAGTGCCACCATTATGTAGCGCCCAGTGCATGCTGGATGATGTAGTAAGGACTTCAAATTGCTTTTTGTCAAACAGAGCACTGTGGTATGCTTGTATCTTAAGGACACGAATGCTCTATTTTAGTGGGTCTGACTGAGAACTGGTGGTGACACTGTGACCTATCACACCACATGGCCCCCAGAGTCTCCAGAGTAGGAAGCAACAACCAGGTGGACGATAGCAGGTGCAATAACTTAGCATTTTGCCACCTGAAGCCTGACAAACTGGTATCTGCTGTAAATGACCTACACGGTATGTAGGCAATAGTATTCTGGAGCAAATCATGGCTTTTGCCATTTTAAAAACTGTACATCTAGTTAGAAACTAACTCCACCATTGAGGGGCTAGAGAGATGGCTTAGCTGTTAAGAGTGTGTACTGTTCTTTCAGAGGACTACAGTTCCCAGCACACACACACACACACACACACACACACACACACACACACACACACACGGTGGCTCACAGCCACCTATAACTCCCACTCCAGGGAATCTGATGTGCTTTGTTGGACTCTGTAGGCATCAGCACACTCATGTATAAATATACACATAGAAACACACTCACAGGAGGGAGGGGGAGGGAGGGAGGAGGGAAAAAAAAAGAAACACACTCATATATATATATATATATATATATATATATATATATATATATATATATATATAGTGGCACACACCTTTAATCCCAGAGCTCGGGAGGCAGAGGCAGAGGCAGAGGAGGCAGAGGCAGAGGCAGAGGCAGAGGCAGAGGCAGAGGCAGAGGCAGAGGCAGAGGCAGAGGCAGGTGGATCTTTGTGAGTTTGAAGCCAACCTGGTCTACAGAGTGAGTTCCAGGACAGAAAAAAAAAAAGTATTAAGGAATACTGCAGTCTTAAAGGAATAATACAGTAATGATTAACCTTTAAAAATAAAATAAATCTGGGTATGGTAACATATATCTTTAATCCCAGCCCTTGGAAAGCAGAGGCAAGGGGATCTCTGTGAGTTCAAGGACAGCCTGGTCTACATAGGTAACCATGGCTATATAGTGAGACCCTGTCTCAAAATAAATAAAAACCTAAAATAATCACTGTATAACTATATAGCTATAGATAACTACATCTACATAGCTATAGATAACTACATCTACATAGCTATATATACCTGTATAACCATACACACACACACACACACATACACAACTTGTTGGTGTTTTGAAGTATTTGTTTTGTAGTCCAGGAATCAATCCCACAGTCTCAAGAATGCTAGGAACAAGCTAGAGAGGTCTCACTACGGCCGCCTTCAGATAAGAAAACAAAGGTCAAAACACATCACTTCATCACTTAATCGTTCAAGGCCTTGCAGCCAGTGAGGAGCAGAGTTGACCTCAAATGCAGGTCTATCTGTCTGTGTTTGGTCAGCTCCGACACCTCTAGCTTGGGGACACAGCGAGCCACTCACACGCGTGCCCCCTCTCACACCTGTTGTGCACCAGCGCTCCCACCTGAAGCGTCCGTCACTCTCCGAGGTGTGCAGGCCGATCCACCAGTGCTGCTCCTGGCCAGAGGACAGCTGGGGAAGGAGGCAGGCAGGTAAAGTTAGGCAGCGTCCCCGTCCTCAACCTTGGCCCTTTCCCGGCCCATGACACTTGCTGCCTCTCAGGCCCACCTTCTGCAGGTTTTGCCCCAGGAAGTCCAATTCTGCTTGGCTGTGAACAGAGGTCAGCTCTGCCTGGAACCACGTGCAGATGCGCTGTGCCTGTGCCCACGAGGAGTGGTGCTCAAAAAACTTGTACTCTGCCTCCTGAAAGCGTACCCACTCCAGACGGCCTGTGGGAGCAGCAACAGGGGTGGGAGCAGATGCCAGACTGCTAGACAGGCCCTTGGAAGCCCTGGGCTTGGACAAAGCCAGGGTGTGCAGCAAGTGGTTTGCAAAGGTAAACCTGGGACAGACCCTCAGCTTGATCCTCCTACACCCCAGAGAGCAGAGCAGTGGTGTCCAGCGCTAACTGAGTCCCTCTTGGGGTGGAACCCTTGACTTGTTTGTTTTTTATTCTGGGCAAAGGTAGCCTGTGGGGCCTCACCTTGTGGGCCAATGTCTGGTCCCTGAACATCCACACCTATAAAACAACAGAGCCAAAAATGTCAGGGAAGAGGGGAGCTGGATTCCCCCAAATTCCTTGCTTCAAAGCCCTTGTCCAGCCTTGTCCCACCCCACCCCACTGACGACCACTTCCAACCTCTAGGGATCTTGCAGATCCAGTCAAGCTGTGTCTGGCACTGCATGGCCACCCACTGCAGGGAGGCCAGGTCCAGCACTGCACAGCCTCGGATATCATCATCATCGTGTCGGCTCCGGGCAAAATTGTGGTAGGAAAACTGGAAAGAGGGATTACGAACAGGTAACCAAGAAGCCCAGGCTGAGACCCGCCAACCCGGGTGAGCATCCAGTCCACAGCCTGATTAGTTTTAACCCGCCCACACGAGCCAAACCCCTGCCCATGTCAGGCCCTGCTCTGCCCCAGTGGGTGCTCGCCTACAGCCAAGCCCTACCCACCTCCCCCATCCTGCCTCCTCCACAGTCCCTCACCCCTAGGCCATCGCTCCAGCGCCAGCTGTAACCCTCTCTAGGGTCTCTGCGGTTCAGGCCAATCCAAAACCAGTGCTGGTCATGGCTCTCCGGTTCTGACTCACTTGGATGGGGACAAAAGAAAAAGGAGGTGAGAGGTGGGGACCAGGGTTAGAACCCAGCTATCTGCCAGGTGCCGGAGCTTCCCAGTCGACACTGCAACCTGGTGTCCGGAAGCACTGCAGGGTGTGTGTGTGTGTGAGTGTGTGTGTATGTGTGTGTGTGTGTGTGTACACGTGTGTATTCAGTAGTCTGCTTCCCTGGGTCCTTGACCTTCTGAGATAGCTTGTCCGCAGGAGTCTGCATGCTTTTTCGCTTGGGGAGTTTGGGAAGTGGCTGGGCCTGTGGGGGTGGGGGAAATGTAAGGATCTGAAGCTCGTGCTTTGTCACGGACCCACTGTGACACGGAACACACCACCTAACTCATGGGCCCAACAGGAGAACACTGGGAACGCGTGAACAACAGGGTACCGAGGGATGTGAACAGCATCCGCTCGGTGAGCTGAAAAGAGTGGCGGACATGCGTTGCCATAGTTACCAACCAGCCAAGCGATAGAACCCTGACCACTGGGAGGAAATGTCCCCGAAACTAAGATCTCGGGGAGCCTGGGTCCACTTGGAAAAATTTATTTTCATTGATAGTAATTGATTCCAACGCCATGTGCCGTAAATGACAGTCCTCAGAGTCCCCTGTGGCAGAGATGGGGTCGGGCACATTCCTCATCCCTTGCCTGAACAGTTTCAGCTTTTCTCCTTGTCTCTCAGGATGGTTTGTTGAGAGGGCGGGTTCTTATGACATGTCACGGGGGTGAGGGGGTGGACCTGAGATGGGAACTGTGTCTGAAAAGATGTTGCTGGCTGCGTGACACTGCTTAGCAACAGGGTTTCCTATAATTGGGTCGTCCCTGTGCATCCGACAAGATTCCAGGGGACCATAGCAACTTGAAGGAAAGAGGATGGTTCTGGAATTATTGACAGATGCAAGTTATTCAAAGCTTCAGCTGGGCCCTCTGAGGGCACCGTCAACACCCGCCTTCTGACCACAGTCGTGACAGAACTCAGAATCTGGCAGCCACGCCCCCCCACCCACCCAGCCCAAGTGCAGGCCCTCACGCCCATGCAGTACCCAAAGATCTTGTTGAGCATGTTGGCCACAAAATGTTCCTCTTCATAGCTGGCCAGACTCAGCAGCTGGGCCCCCAACTCCCGACAGACCCCCAGGGCCTGGATCCAACTCTTCTTCTCCTGAAGCCGCTCTGAGCTGAACACCTGCAGGAGCAGAGCCAGCTGTCTAAGCTACGGCCAAAGCCAAAGGGCATCTGCCACCTCCTCACGCTAAAGACAATTCTATCTATCTCGGGAAGGCAAGTGATGCTGTCAGCTCCTGGCAAAAGCTCCTGGACCTCATCCTCAGACTTTCTGCTAATCACAGAAGAGCCACAGCTGACTGAAGATAGGTCCTTCCCCCCAATCCCCCGGGGTTCAGTTTCTATACGTAATAAAGGGCCTTGGAAGCCAGGCATTGTGGCAGATACATGCAAACCTAGTACTTTGGGAAGTAGATGCAAAAGGTCAGAAGTTCAAGGTTATTCTCAGCTACATAGCGAGTTTGAGGCCAGCCTTGGATACACAAGAGAAGCTGGACATAGCGGCTTATGCCGATATCAGTACTTGGGAGGCTAAAGCAGGACTGCCAAGAGCCAAGGCTAGCCAGGCTCCTGTAAGGCAGCGAGCGTCCTGTCTCAAAAGCAAATACGAAAATTGCAATCAACAAAAACAGATTGTTGGCTCCCAAGCTTGGCAAAGCACCAGGCCCTACCCAGGCCTTTCAAATCCAAACCCCCACGTGGTACCCAGAAGAGGTACTAGGGATAGAACCCAGGGTCTTGCACATGCTGTGCTAGAAGATTCTCTTTTTACTGGGCTTCTCCAGGGTTCTGAAAAACACTCTGGGATCGGCTCCCTCTGCTCTTCACACATCTAATAAGCACTTAGTACAAACACATCAAGCCTCGGAACTCACCTGACAAATTCTTCATCGGCCATTTCTCTAGTCTGCAGTTTAGGCTGGCACTTCAGGGTCATGATGGTCCCCAGGTCCCCCCCCCCCATGAACTTCCTCAGTGCTTCCCCCACCCCCACCATGCCAATAGAGTGGCCCACCTTATAGCAGTGTCGGAGTTTGGGGTCTGAGACCCAGCCCTGGGGACAGGAGCCAGTGAGGCTGGGTGTGGGATCTGGCCCAGGCAACTCTGGTGTGACCGGTGTGCCCAGGCTCTGTCGGCAGATGTAGCGAGCCCGGAACGATGTGCAGTTCTTCACTTCCCACAGTCCCATGGCACTACCGGTGGCCAGAGCGACACAGCCCCCACGTCTGTACCCTGAGGAGAAAGAGCTGGCATGAGGCAGAGTCCTAGAGCCATGACTGCTTACAGTGTGGGATACTTAGCCTGTCTGAGCCTATCTCACTCTACACCGCATTAGGTTATAGGAGGGTTGAGACTACTACTGAGCCGGGTGATGGTGGCCCACACTTTTAATCTCAGCATTCGGGAGGCAGAGGCACGTGGATCTCTGAAGTCAAGGCCAACCTGTTCTATAGAGTGAGTTCCAGAACAGCCAGGGCTACACAGAGAAACCCTGCCCCCCCCCCAAGAAAAAAAGGAAGAGGAAGAGGAGGAGGAGAAAGAGGAGGAGCACTGAAGCTAGGTGAAGTGGTACACACCTATAATCCCAGTATTCAAGGGACTAAGGCAGGAGGATTGCTGCAGAGCCAACCTGAGTTACATAGTGAGACCCTTTCTCAAAAAAGGCAATGAATGTGAAACTTGAACAGGTGCCACCAGGAAGTATGTGTAGCTATTACTCGCACATTGCATATGTGGCCCCTTTCCATAGTTACATATATATTTAAGCCTCACATCATCTCTATAGGAATGCACCAGGGCTGGAGAGATAGTTCAGCGGTTAAGAGTACTAACTGCTCTTCCAGGGGTCTTGAGTTCAATTTCCAGCATCCACATGGTGGTTCACAACCATCTGTAATGGGATCTGATGGCCTCTTCTGGTGTGTCTAAAGACAGCTACAGGAATGTACCATTATCCTCATTTCAAGATGAAGACATTAGGGCTTAGAGAAGGCCCAGCTGGCAAACAGCAGTGCCAAGGGTCTGAGCAGGGCCATGGACTCCAGAGCTAGCATGGTACAAAGGAACACTTTCTGGGAAGGCCTCACCCTAAGTCCTGACACAGTTCTGGGTCCACCTCAGCCAAACAGGGTGTTAAGGGCTCACCAGGCTGGTCTCGGTTCCAATGGGTATACGTGACTTCATCCCCACTAAGCCAACGGAAAGAGCCAGTGCTGTTGAGGTCTTGCAAGGCCGTCCAGAAATACTCGCCCTCCCAGTTATAGATGAGACTGCTGACGAAGGCCTGCTCAAATCTTCAGAAATAAACAGCACTTACAAGTGGCTTCCCACAAGTCTTGGACCACAAGACTGACACCCCATCCCACAGCCAGTAATGTGCCCAGGGAAACGGGGATCCAAAGGACTCCCATAGTAACCAGACTCCCACTACTACCCATATTCTTTCTTGACCATTCAGTCCAAACCTGAACCTTTCCCTCTCCTACCCTACCCTGGGATCGCTT
Organism: Apodemus sylvaticus; assembly: GCF_947179515.1. Classification (NCBI taxonomy): domain Eukaryota; kingdom Metazoa; phylum Chordata; class Mammalia; order Rodentia; family Muridae; genus Apodemus; species Apodemus sylvaticus. The sequence goes on from NC_067481.1 coordinate 17,624,959, forward strand.
AATCACAGTGTCTGGGGCACACTGAGGTGCAAAGGAGGCTGGGTCCCCTGGGCAGGATGCCAGGATATCATCCCATCAGACCAGGTCATGGGAGAGGACGTCTGTCCACCCTCCCTACCTATTGGTGATGGTGACCAGCTGAGAGCCATGGTCAGTACACAGGCGCCGGGCATCACTGTAGACCACTTGGTCCTCTCCTAGCCAATAGCAGGATGGGCTATGCCACGTCCAACCCTGGCTCGAGAGAGAGGGCAGAAGAGGGGTGTCTGTGGGAGGAAGATCCCAGCCTTACCTGCCAATGCTTGAGCAGGGGTGACATCAGGATACCACTGTGTGTGCGCAGGACAGAGGGGACTGATTTGGTGCCAGGGAGCAATGCCTGGACTAAGTCCAGCATCTGGTTACTCTCGGCTCTCCCTACCACGACGGGCAGAGCGGGAATGCTGCTGTGGGTAGCTGGTGGACCTGCCTACGGTGTGGCTCTGAGAAATAAGTGGCATTTAAACCATGTACCTCAGTGATTAAAAACACATTTATAGCGTGTGTGGGGCCTTGGGTTCACTCCTCAGTGTGGGGAGGAAAAAAAAGAAAACAATAAAACAAAAATGATCGGGCTGAGGAGATGGCTCAGTTGGTAAAGTGTGGGCTAAGCAAGCATGTGGACCCGAGTTCAGATCCCAGAAGCCATGGGGAAAGCAGGTGTGGTGGCAAGTGCTTTCCCCCTCAGCATCGAGGAGGGGAAGGCAGGTGGATCCTTGAGGATCTGCTGGCCAGCCAACCTAACCTACTGGGGGAGACACAGTCCAATGAGAGACCCCGTCTCAAAATAAGGAAACCAACCTCCTTAGGCTGACCTTTGACCCCGACATGAACACATATATACACATATGGATGCACACACACATAAGCATTTACCTATGTGCACGTACAGTCATAAAAATAAAGACATAAAAATAACCAGGTGCTCGCAAGGTGGCTCAAAGGGTTAAGGCCTTTGCCACACTGATTTGAGTTCGAGCCACAGATCCCACGGTTAAAGGAGAGAACTGACCCCATAGGTTGGCCTCTGGCCTCTATGCACGCACTCCGACCTGTGCACACCAAACATTCCTATGACATACACAAGCATAATCGTGACAAATTAAAAAACATGCTAAAGAATCAATATTAAGAAAAAAATAGCATCTAGCTTGGACACCAGAACTGAAAGCTACAGAGAAGCCGGGCAGTGGTGGCGCACGCCTTTAATCCCAGCACTTGGGAGGCAGACGCAGGTGGATTTCTGAGTTTGAGGCCAGCCTGGTCTACAGAGTGAGTTCTTGGACAGCCAAGGCTACACAGAGAAACCCTGTCTCAAAAAACAAAACAAAACAAAACCAAAAACAAAAAAACAAACAAACAAAAAAAAACAAATAAAAAAATAAAAAGAAAGCTACAGAGATGCAGAGGATGGAGAGGGGTCTGAGTGGTCCTCAGGGCTTTGCAGGGTGGGGTCTCGTGGGGGGCTCCTGGGGAGGGAAGGAGGCCAGGGTAGCCTTTTATCAATGCGAGAAGTGACCACCTTATGTGCAGAGACAGCTCCAGAGTTGCAACAGGAGCCAGAACAAGAGAAGTGGTTGTCACGCTATCGGGGAGGCCCCCAGATGCCAAGCAGAGACCCCTGGCTCTCCCAGTGTTTCCCCCTAGACACGGTCTGGACACGGTATCCATACACATGCATTCCAGGCTGCCCTCCAATCGCCTATTCACTGTACTCACACCAGGACAGAGCTAAGGCCCGAGCTCACAGACCCCCAGAGTCCTCAGCTGAACCCCTGCCAGCCTGCTTCCCTCTCCTGCAGCAAGTGTGATCCTGCCTCTTGGGGAGAGCTCAGTTAGGGGTAGGCTTTCCGAGGAGTTTAACCCAAAGGAAACCAGGAAGGATGGAGACCTGCAGCAAGGAGCGGCTGCACAGAAGGCTGCAAAGGGATCATTACATAAGCCACTCACTTGCAACTGGGCCATGCCAAACAGGGTGGAGAAGGCCCGTCACATCCTTACCCTCCTTCACAACTCACAGTCCCCCTCATTTACCCAAAACTCTGATAGAGCCCAGTGGGCTAAAGGATGAGAAGGGAGAAAGCCTTCCCCACAGAGTGGCCTCTCTTCACCAGAAAAGACAGCCAACATGTCATCAGACGGGTGCACTGAGGAGAGAGCACTGGGGTGCACAGAGCCAGCCCACAGCACAGCCTACTCCTACTGTGACTAGACCAGGCTCGGCCATTTGGCTTCCTTGCACTCGACTGTGGAAAGAGACCCAGAGCTGGAGTGGGGCCCTCTACTCCTCCCCCCCAAGGTCCCACCCTGTGCCCCCAAATAACACTCCCTCAGGAAGGGGGCAGTTGAGAAACCAAGAGGATGCTGGCCAAGGCTGCAGGGTTCCCTCCATATCTCCCCACCCACCCAGGGAGCCCTGGGGCTGACCCCACCTCAGGCAGTTTCAGAAACACCCTCACCTTCCGGCAGCCATGGTCCTCCTCAGCAGTGCCTTGGCTCAGTCGGCCTGCCTTCTTGCAGATGGATGGCAAGGATTGGTTACAGGGACTGTCATTCCAGCGTCCTTCCTGGGACACATGATCAAGAAGACTCACCCCAAATCTCTTAACTCCCACCAAATTTTCCAGCCCATTTTCTAGACCTGAACCTGAACTTGCTGTGTGGATTCCTAGCAACCAGCCTCGTTTCCTACGTCCCGGGCTGTTGAATGGAGAGTCCTCTGCCAGTTTTCACTGGCAGAGGAAAGAACACATTGTTCAGAGGCTGGAAAGATGGCTCAGCACTTGGGAATGCTGGCCGCTCTTCCAGAGGACCCAGGTTCAATTCCCAGCACCCACAAGATGGCTTACACATCTACAACTCCAGCTCTGGGTGGATCCAGGGCCATCTTCTGACCTTCACAGGCACCGGGCATGAAAGTGGCATGCAAACATACATACGGGTGAAACACATCCATACGCAGAAAAAATAAAACATTTAAAAAGTTCTTGAACGCTTATAAGTGTTTTTGAAATTCTCTATCGAGTTACTTTGGATTGTGGGTAATCTTAGGTAATTGAACTGTGACAGCTGAGCCTGTAGGTCTTTTTCCTGGGACTACTGAAGAACCTGGGAGAGCAAAGGCTGCTGTGCCCAGACCTGAATCTCAGATGGTGAAATGGAGTCCAGCCCCGGGGCCTCCCAGTCTGCATGAGTCCGCCTTTATGCCCCTCCCTGACAGCACAGCGTCTGTTCATCCCACTAATCAGGAAACTCCTGGCACTTAGAAAACACTCTCCAAATCATTTAAATTTTTAAATAGAATCTCTTAATGCAGACAGAACTGCTGCCTAGGCCCCTGGACAGCAGGAGACTATGTCTAGGCCTCAGGGCTCTCTGTCAGAAACCTGCCTCAGTTTCCTCTCCCACCCACCCTGGGTCTGAGTCAAGGTATGGGCAAGCGTCCATCACCCATGATTTCTTGAGAAGACAGAACCCTGAACTGAGAAAGACCCTGGAGGGCAAGGGCTGGAACCCAGGGGCCTCACTTGCCCATTGCCTGGGTTCTGGTGCCATCTGCTGGTGGAAAGGAACAGCTGGCAAGAGACCAAGAATGGGTCTGCCATGCCTTGCTTCTGGAAAATTAGCTCTTCCAGCTCTGCAGGTGACTTAGCTGTGGAGGTGAGGGTGGGGCTCTAACCCTGTGGAAGGAAGCAGCCTGGGGTACACAGGGCTGATAATGGACAGTTATTTTTTTCAGCTGGGGGTGGGGGAGGCACTGGGAACATGGGGGGACGGAGGGGGTGCTGTGGTGCTAGTATGAGAAAGGAGAGTCTCACCGGCCCCCAAATGGTGACACAGTCCTCCAGGCTGTCACGGAAGTTGTTGGGCTCAAAGGGGTGCCAGTGGGTGAAGCTCACGAGGCTCCCGTCAGACCACTCAAAGTTCATCTGCAGTTTCAAGTCATTGAGGCCGATCCAAAGCTCCTCCACCTCTGGGGTGCAGGAGGGCGGGAGAGAGAGGGAGAAGACATTGAGGTCAGCCTCAGGCCAGCAGTTAAGGAAAGAAGATTCTTTGTGCTTCCTAGGCAGGAAGGGATTAGACATGCAGACCTCCACCCAGTCCTGAGGCCACGCAGCCCCTCACCTTGCTTGATCTGTTTGGTGATGAACTCCAGCTCAGCCATGCTATGGATGCTAAGGAGGTCGCCCCCGCCCCGTAGACACGCCCTCTTGGACTCCTGCCAGCTGCGCTTCTCGGCCTGCAGGCGGTAGCAGTGGCCCTGGAAGGACTGCCAGCTGGGGTCACACTCCACCTTGACGTTGGCCCACCTGTCTATGGAGAGGTGCATGGAGGTGCTCAGACAGAGTCCAATGGGTGCCACACCCCCTCCCTACCCTGTCTCGCCTGTAACATCTGCCTTCTCCATGACAACAGCCTTAAGATATTTAAAACCCAGGAAAAGGAGATATAGACAGACCATCTCTGGTTGAGTCTCTCAGGGAGAGATGGGGAAGCGGTGGGACACGCTATTCTCCTAAGCCAGCATCTACTGTAAACAGGGTTTCCTGCGAAACAAACTTAGCTCAAGGACACTATGTTTAATAAATGACATTGCTATCAAATAGCACCCATAGGGCACACTCTTTGGGTCGGCCTCAGCAGTCTTGGATAAAAGAAATGAGGGAGGGAGCCTTGGGTGAATAATGAGGCCTAATGTGACCAGAGGTGGGGTGAGCAGCCAGGAACACCGCAGGGCCCATGTCTGCCACACTGGTCACACCCCTTCTCTAGAATCGATCACTAGCTCCTTCCCTCTCCCACACCTGTCCATGCTTCTGAAGTCCCTCTCCTGCACCCACAGATGTGCTTTTGGGGTTTATCTGCTAGGGACTGGAGTTTAAGGGCAGCTGAAGTGAACAAGTCCTCACTTGGATCTTGGCAGAAGAAAACAAAATTTCATCAAACCACCCACAAAATCAGGCTCGGGCAGGATCCTGTCTAGGCAGGAGTAAAGATGTGAGTCTATCCCATGCATTGCCCCAGATTAGCATTCAGAGACCCAGCTCCATCTGGGTCAACTGAGGGGTAGTCCAGCCAGGCCTCTGAGTAGAGACTCCTCAAAGTGGGTGGGCTGGGAAGGGGGACAGGCAAGCTCTGTGGGGCAAGAGACAGCAATCATCTTTCACGAGCCATTGGGTTACGACGCTGGGCTGCAGCCCAGAACAGATTCTAGGAGCTATTCAAGTCCCAGGGTCCTGGGGGAAGAAGAAAGGGCCCTGTGGAAATGTGGTCCCTGCTTTGGAAATGACGTCCTTCACAGTGAGGCAGGCCATTCACTTAGGCTTGGTCTCCTGCAAACATCTGGGGTGCTGAAGGGGGGCAGGAAGGCAAATCCAAGCCACAGACTTACTTGCTTTTAGATCCTAGCGGCTAGAGGAGAGCTCCCCAGAAGAGCCACAGAGGAGAGAGTCCTGGCGGGATTCCCTCCGCGTGTGTGTGTGTGTGTGTGTGTGTGTGTGTAGGTTTCCACGGGCATGCCGTATTTTCCCTGGGAAGCATCTCTGCTTTAGCAGCCCCACAGCACAGAATCTGGACGACGACGGGATCCCTGTAGTTTAACTGCCCGGGAAGTGCCAGCCGTAGAGACACTGCTCAGACTCCAACTTTACACTAACTTTGCAAGAGGGAATGCATCCATTCTCAATTTGCAAATAAGGATTCTTCATCTCAGAGCGCCAAGGCCACATGTCAGGAAGGGGCAGTCCCCAAAGCAGGTCCTGTCCATCACCCCACACTCCATCTCTCTCAGGCGGCCCTCAGATTTATCTCTTTCAATCGCACCTTTGAGCTAGACACTCCCAGGCTTAAAAGCCAGAATGTTCCCATGGGCTACCCAGCCCGACTCAGGCTTCAGAGACCGGCTACGACCTGCCTTTCTGCACTCATGTCAAACGCCCTGCTTAAGAATCACCTGAGGGGGGGGGGTGTCTTGTTAAATGCAGGTTCTGATTCAGTTAATCTGGGGCGGGTCCCTTCCAGTCTGCTGTGCTAACAGGCCTCCAGGTGCAGCAAAGCTGGTGTCTGGTTCCCCCTAAACTCCATACCTCAGCGGCAAGCATCTCCCTCAGGCAGCTCCCACTGCTGGAATTGCTCCCCTCCCACGCCTCCCTCTGCCTTTGTGTGCATGTGCAGGTGCACAAGTGTGCATGTGGAGGCCAGAAGACAAACTGGGGCTTTCCTTAGGGGAGTATTCTATCATCATCATCATCATCATCATCGTCATCATCATCATCATCCTTTTGTCTCTGCCTCCTGGGATGACAGGTGCTCCCACCATATCTGGTGTTTTATTTCAAGATGGATGCTTTCAGGTCTAGCATTTTTGCCCAAGCTTTTGCCCCAGGACTCCTTCTGTCTTTTAAACTTACTATCAACCTGAAAACCTCAAGTCCAACATCACATTCATAAACCCCTCATCTCCCAGGCGTTCAGTCACTCTCCCCGGCTCCCGTCTATTACATATTTTGGAAGCCCATAGCTCAGGGCATTCTAAGTGTTAAGGTGTCTGTGACACCCCCATCAGACTGAAGTCTCTACTGCCAGCCTTTCACACAGTTCCCAACGTATGTTCACCCGATGGTTAATGACACATTCCAATTTTTCCTGACTAGCTGAATAATTAATAGAGAGGATCAGAGTCAATTTGTGTCTGTAGGACAAGAAAGGCTGAACTGGACAGGGACCCTGATGTCCCCAGCCCTCTGTGACTCCGCTCACCTGGCTGGATGGGCTCGGCTGTGGCGTTGGGCTTCTTCTTGCAAACATAGGGTAGGGCGATGCTGCAGTCGCGGTTCTGCCAGCCGCCTGAGGACTCAGTCCGGATCACTCCACAGTTCTCCTCGCCTGGATTGTCCGGCTGATCTGTGGGGCAGGCAGGGTGCCAGCACCCCAGGGGAGGGAAGCTCAAATTGTGTCCCTCCCAAGCCCTCTTCTGGGCCTCTTCTCTCGCCCACCCCAGTGTCAGCATTAGCCAGAGAAGCCTTGCCTCCATCCAGATTTGTATATTGCACCACTGGGTCACCCTGCTTTCTAGCCTGGGCTCATGCCACCCTGAAGCCCCTAATCAGCAATGTAGACTTTAGCCCTCATCTCCCTGACCTTGGGTTTATGGGTGCAGCCAGGTGTCTAAGAGCTGTGAATAGAGACTAAAACCAGATCCTCTCACCAGGCCCTGGACCAGGACTCCTCTACCTGAGAGGGCACAGGCAGTTCCCATTTCATACAAAGGCACTTCACAGGCTACAGGGCCATTCCGGGAGAGGGCACGAACCCAGACTTCCCACCTCTAGAGTCGGGTAGAAGGATGCCAAGTGTCCCCCGGGGTCCCCATGTCTCACCACTCTCCCAGTTGAGGTACTTGAGGGGTGAGTTGTCTGACCACTGCCAGCCTCCGCTGGTGTCCAAGTCATTAAGGCCAATCCACAGCGTAGAGCTGTAGCCCGTGAGGAGTCCTGTCGGAAAGACTGCTTGCTGAGAAAGGGAACCCCTGCCCACTACCACCCTCTCTCTCCACCTGCCCATCCCCAGATGGAAGAGTGCGTGGGGCGGGGGCGGTGGTGGTGTGTGTCCTGTCTTGTGGTGGGAGGAGGGGCTGTTCTCAGACTTCCGGGAGTCCCTCCCCTCCCCCCACTCCCTGCACGGGTCAGACCTCAGCCACAGGGGGCTGCCCTTCACCTCACCGTTGATGTAGGTCTGCTCATGGATCTCTGTGATGCTCAGCAGGTCCGCACCCTGCTGCTCGCAGCTGGCCCAGGCCTCCCTCCAGGACAGGGTGGATTGGAAGTTAAACTGGTAACAGCTGTCAGTCAGCTGGTCTTTGTCCCAGAATGTCTCGCAGTCGTTACCTGCCACCACCACAGATGGACCATAGGTCCCTCCACAACTCCCACAAGCTGCACCCACTCTAAGTCCCTCCCACGCCCACCCCAGCTCCCTCCAGGGCTCCCCCACCCCGCCTGTTTCTCACTCTTGATGGGGCAGAAGCCCCAGCGCTCATCTTTGCCGTAGTCCTGGGTGGTGGCACACCACAGGTGCCCATCTTCTCGGCCAGTGCTGGTGCAGCCATGGAACCACTGGTTGTCATACTTGAAGGGGATAGTACACGGCTTTCCGTGGGAGTTTCCCTGGATGGTGTAGACCTCTGCAGGGGAAGAGAGGCATGCCTTGGTGCCCAGAGCCCCACAGGTCCGTCCCACCTCACCCCTCAGGGAAAATCCCGCTATAACCCAGGAGCGTGGGACTATGGGAGAAAGCAGGGGTCTGGGGAGTCAGGGGGTCGGAGACAATGGCACCACACAATGGCAAAAGAGAGAACCAACTTTTGCTTTTTTTTTTTTTTTTCCGAGACAGGGTTTCTCTGTGTAGCCCTGGTTGTCCTGGAACTCACTCCGTAGACTAGGCTGGCCTTGAACTCAGAAATCCACCTACCTCTGCTTCCCAAGTGCTGGGATTAAAGGCGTGCGCCACCACCATCCGGCAAACCAACTTTTGCTATTGGGACACCTGAGGGATGTGGGACCTGCACACCCCTCTAGGAGGTTCCCAACCCACCTCCAGTGCCTTTTTGGTGCCACGGAGGGCTGAGCCAGCTACCCACGCCACCAAGGCTCCAGGCTGTCCCTAAACGGTCTATCCTGGATCACAGGTGTTTGTCCAGGACAGAATTTATCCTGGATCTAGTCACAAGCTCTTGAGCGGCTAAGATCCCCATGTTAAGCGCCTGCAAAACCAGAGTGGGGCTGCCACAAGATCTCTCTGGAGACTGAGCAGGAGATGGAGGCATTTAATTTTAGACCAGCCCTTTTTTATACGCAATAGCAATCTTAGGTCCTTTTAAATATTTTAATATACTATCAGGATTTTTAAAAATTGATTGCACTTTTTATGGGGAGGGGAGACACTATATAATATATAAAGGTCAGAGGGCAACTTTTGGGAGCAGGTTCTCTCTTTCCGCCATGAGGGTCCCCAGGGTGTCAGGTTTGGTGGCAAGTTGCCTTCATGCATGGAGCCATTGTTTCCATCGGCTTCCTGACGAATGCAGCTTAGGAGAGGCTCTCTTGGCCACTTTCTCCTATCTCCTCTCAGTTCAAAGCGCTTGCAGCCCCCCCTTCCCTACCCCTCTCTTTGAGACATAGCCCAGGTTGGCCTCCAATGCACGGCGTTGTCAAGGCTGGCCTTAGTGCTCCTGCCCTGCCCCAGCCTGAGCCACGAGGTCTTAAAAGCCACTGCTCTCCAAGGACCTTAACTGGGCTTTAACACACTCAAGGCTCAGCACAATCCTCTTCATAGCATTAGCGTTTTCCCGGAATAATCAGATTAGCCTCTATAGCCACTCTGTTCCCTGTCATAGGCCACTCTCCCTGCGCATAGGGAGAGCCCTTGCCGATGCACTCTCTGCCACTTTATGGGATGGTGCGAGCTAATTTTGAAATTTTCTTGATTTTGTTCTTTAATCTTTTTAATTACATTTATTTATTTATGTGGTGTGTGCGTGTGTATCTGTGCATGTGTATGAGTGTGTGAGTCTACGTGGTATGTCTGTGTGAGTCTGTGAGTCTACGTGGTATGTGTGTGTGTGTGTGTGTGTGAGAGAGAGAGAGAGATAGGGCAACTTTCAGGAGTTCGCTACTTCTACCATGGAGGTCCCAGGCACCAGACACCTTTATCCACTGAACCACCTTGCTGGCCCCAAGCTTTTAATTTTATTTGTGTGCACATCCATAGATGGGTATTTACATGTATGCAGGTATGTATTCACATGCTTGTATGTGTGTTGATACTAGATGTCGGCACCGACCTCTATGCCTGTTTGGTTGTTTCCAGTCTCAAGACTTTTGCAATGTTTTTTTCACCTGATGATGGTTTCGGAAGAGAAAGAAACCAGCTATCCTCCATTTTATGGGATTATAATTTTATTTGCGATGTTTGCATCTGATTTTTTCCCATCTGGGTTATCTATGTATGGTAGGTCTGTTTGCTTGTTTTGTTTGTTTATTATCCAAGACAGCGTTTCTCTGTGTAATTCCTGAAACTTGCTCTGTAGACCAAGCTGGCTTCAAGCTCATAGATCTACCTGCCTCTGCCCCTGCCTCTGCCCCTGCCTCGGCCTCTGCCCCTGCCCCTGCCTCTGCCCCTGCCTCTGCCTCCCGAGTGGGATTAAAGGTGTGAACCACCACCGCCCAGCGCACCTTGTGTTCTCTCATTAACCTAGGACTTAAAGAGGCAGCAAGGCTGCCCAGGGATCCTCCTGACTCTGACTTCTCAGTGCTGGGATTATAAGCAATACATATATCTTTTTTTTTATGAAGACTCTGGGATTTAACCCCATCCTTATGTGACAAGAACTTTACTAACTGAGCCATTTTCCCAGTCACTAATTTTTTTTTAAAGTAAGTTAAACCCTTTGAAGTTAATTTTCCTAATTACTTAAAACTTATCCTAAAGCTATCACTTTGGCACCTCTGGCCTACAATGGCCCCTCACCATAGTAAGGTCGAGCACATAGGTCTTCTTCACTGCCGTAGATGTTCCAATGGCCACTGCGGGTCTGGTCACCGCGCTCCAAGGTGCCAGGCTTGGATGCATTACTTGCACGGGACCCCAGAAGCAGGGACAACTGGTCCCCTAGTGTACGACACTGCCATCGAAGACTCAAGGCCTCTCGGTCACATTCATACATGCCCAGGGAAACTGTGGTGTTGGTGACGGGCCAACCTGTACCCAGGCACTGCATGGCACCCAGATTGAAGAGTCGGTTCCGGGAAACCCACTTCCAGCGCTGGGCAGGGAGACTGGCATTGCAGACTGGGGTGACTCGGACCTGCACACCCTGGGCCTCCAGACAGCCCTGCATCCCCTGGCTGAAGATGAGGAAGACATCAGGTTCTGGAAGGAAAGGCAGGACAGGAAGTCATCATACCTTGGTCTTGATGTTTATAAGCTAAGGCTTATAAACACTGACCATTGGGATAGCAATTGTCTCCTGCGTTAAATCTCTTAGTCCTATCTGTCACAGTTCAAGGTAGGGTGAAGGGCACTGCTATTGTCCCTGTACCCAGAGGTGGCATAGTCCACTCCTGTTCAGCCCTAAGTCATCTGAAAGCAAAAGCCAGGTCTCTGCCCCACTGTAAAATCAAACCCAACTCTACACAGCGCATCCAATGTTTCTTACATACACATGGGCATCATACACATACATGGGCTTCATACACATGTGCTTCACACACACACACACACACACACACACACACAGGCACCTTTATCTGTGGCTTCATCTTCTTCAGTGTCAGTTATCTACTGACAACTGCTGCCCAAAGATATCAAATGGAAAATTTCTAGAAATAAATAATCCCTAAGGTTTTTTTGTTTTTTGTTTTTGGAGACAGGGCTTCTCTGTGTATCCCTGGCTGTCCTGAAACTTGCTCTGTACACCAGGCTGGCTTCGAACTAACAGACATCCGCTTGCCTCTGCCTCCTGAGTGCTGGGATTAAAGTGCACCACCACCTGGCTAGTCCCTAAATTTTAAATAGCTGTCATTAAAGTACTTTTATAATTGACCTACTCCTCATCATTCATTTCTTACTATGCCCAATTTTTTAAAATTAAACTTTATCACAGGCGTGTATTTGTAGGAAAAACACATTGTGTTTCAGGTCTGGTATTAACTATAGTTTCAGGCATCCTCGGGGATTCTTGGGCTGTTTCCAACACGAAGGAGAATGACTGTACCTTCCCAAAGACCTTACAAGGCTGGGTGGAGGTGTCTACATTACAGACTCAGCTTCATAGAGTTCATCCTTCTAGATCTTTTTGAACCTCTCTTCTTTTCTTCCTTACTGAAACACTCATACTCCCCATAACTTTTGAATGCCTGGTTTTGTTTTGTTTCTTATTTGTTTGTTTGTTTTGAGACATCAAAATTTAGTCACTGAGACACACAGGCATGCACACACACACACATGCATACACACACATACACACACACATACTCTCCAACACACACACACACACACACACACACACACACTCCAACACACTCCCACAACAGTTTCAGATGAAAACACAAAGCTTAACGTTGATTATGGGCAGTCTAGGGATAGGAATAGGGAATGATTGCTTAAAAACATTTTTAAGGTTATTTCTTGGGTAGGAGGAATGATGAAAATGCTTTAGAATTAAATTATCATGGGAATATTCTAAGACCCAATTAACCACATTGTAAGTGGATAAATGTTATGTGAGTGGTATCCCAAGGGAGACAAGAAAGAAGGAAGAAAACAAGAGATAGGAAAGACTGTGGCTTAGAGACACAACATCACTCACAGTGTCCCCCAGACAGTAAACAAGCCTGGGTCCCTCTAACACCCACACCTGGGTCCCTCTAATACCCACACCTGGGTCCCTCTAACACCCACACCTGGGTCCCTCTAACACCCACACCTGGGTCTCTCTAACACCCACACCTGGGTCCCCCCTCTAACACCCACACCTGGGTCTCTCTAACATCCACACCTGGGTCCCCCCTCTAACACCCACACCTGGGTCTCTCTAACACCCACACCTGGGTCCCTCTAACACCCACACCTGGGTCCCTCTAACACCCACACCTGGGTCCCTCTAACACCCACACCTGGGTCCCTCTAACACCCACACCTGGGTCCCTCTAACACCCACACCTGGGTCTCTCTAACACCCACACCTGGGTCTCTCTAACACCCACACCTGGGTCCCTCTAACACCCATACCTGGGTCCCTCTAACACCCACACCTGGGTCCCTCTAACACCCACACCTGGGTCTCTCTAACACCCACACCTGAGTCTCTCTAACACCTACACCTGGGTCCCTCTAACACCCACACCTGGGTCTCTCTAACACCCACACCTGGGTCCCTCTAACACCCACACCTGGGTCTCTCTAACATCCACACTTCCCCGCCCTCCTTGGTCCGGCTGCCACTTATGCACACAACACACACACTTCTAGCACATTCCAGCCTGAAGAGAGTTTATGTATCCACTAGTGTGATGCTTAGTCTGAAAGGCCACTCTGACACAATCTAGAATCAACTGAGAAGAGTGAAGGGCCATCTAGATCAGGCTGGCCTGTGTGAGTGTCTATGGGGAATTATCTTGATTCCATTAATTTAACTGGGAAAACCCACGCAACGTGGGCAGTGCCATTCCCTAGGCAGGGAATCCTGAAGGCATAAGAGTGGAGAAACTGAGCTTAGTACAAACTGGGCATTAAAAATGTGACAAGTTGCTTCAAGTTCCTGTTACCCTGACTTCCCTGAAATCATTGATCATATCTGGGAAATATAAACAGAAGTTTCCTGTAAATTGCTTTTGTCAGGGCACTTTATAGCAGCAACAGAAACTATAATTGTGAGGTACTAGCATTCTGGGATAATTTGTGAACTGCATGGGTCACTTGGGCAAGAGCCTAACCTCTTTTTGACAGAGTTCTCCATAACTGATACAAAGGTGAAGCGTTTGGGACTGGGTCTGGTACACACTGCCTGTGAGTTAGAGGCGGAGGACGGTGAGAAGATTTGATGAGCACAGGCCCACGGCTAGCGAAGGACGAAGCTGCAATTGGAACCAAGTCTCTTCAGTCCAAACCCCACATTCTGTCTATTCTTGTGCTGGTCTTTTCAACCCTTAGAATGCATCCACCATGACAGCCAGAATGATCTCCCAAAGGTATAAATGTATTCCAGAAAAACTTAATATAATATTGGAGCAGTGACGGTCAAAAGGAGAAGAGATGGTTTCCATAGCACATGAAAATTCCACGGCAAGATAAATGTCAAAAGCAAAGTCAAACTCAAATGATAGCCAAGTATGGTGAAACAGGCCTGTGATCCTAGCACTTGGGAGGTGAAGGCAAAAGGACCAGGGGTTCAAGGTCGGTCTCGGGCACACATAGAAAGCTTAAGGCCAGCCTGGGCTACAGAAGACCCTATCTCAAGAAACAAAAAGGGAAATCATGTTATAAAATTACATATAACTTAGAGGCAAAGGGTTAATTCCTTAGTATAAAGAGAGCTTTCATCAATATTAATACATATATTATAAAAAATATTATTAGCCAAAAAATACAGAATACCCAGGATACAATTCACAGAACTCAGGAAGGTTAACAAGTCGAAGGGCCCAAGTGAGGTTGCTTCAATCCCACTTGGGAGGGAGAGGAAAGCAATCACAGAGAGGTAGGGCAAGGGGGGGGGGAGGGAGGGACCTGGGTGGGAAAGGGGACATGGAGGTGAAGTGGGGAGTATGATCAGGTATTGGTGGGGGAGCAGGACTGAAGCCCTGAGGGCCAGCAGAAAGAATGGAAACAGGCAACTTTGGGAGGGAGGAGGTTTGGGGAACCATCTAGAAATGTATCAGAGACCTAGGAAGTGAGAGACTCAGGACTCAAAGGGACCTTCGATAAAATGTCCTACAGTGGGGAAAGGGAACTTGTAGAGTCCACTTCCATCAGAAAGATGGGGCATCAAGTGGAGGGATGGGGTTGCCATCCCACAGTCAAAAACTCTGACCCAGAATTGTTCCTGTCTGAAAGAACTGCAGGGTCAAACTTGGAGAAGAGACCGAAGAAAAGGAGGTCCAAAGTGGGATCCAGCTCAAGGGGAGGCCCCAAGGCCTGACACTATTACTGATGCTAATAGTGTGTGCTCACAAAAATGGGCTTATCACAACTGCCCTCCAAAAGACCCAACAAGCAGCTGAAAGAGTCAGATGAAGATATTTGTACCCAACCAATGGGCAGAAGCTGCTGACTTCTGTTGTTGAATTAGGGAAAAGCTGGAAGAAGCTGAGGAGGAGGGCAACCTCATAGGAAGACCAGCAGTCTCAACTAACCTGGAACCCAGAGATTGCTCAGTCACTGAGCCACCAACCAGGCAGCATACACCAGCTGATATGAAGTCCCCAACACATATACAGCAGAGGACTGCCGGGTCTGGACTTGGGAGAAAAGATTCACCTAACCCTCAGGATACTGGAGTCCCCTGGGAGTGGGGAGGTCTGGTGGAGTGGGGGTGGGGTAGGGATATCCTCGTGGAGTGAGGGAGAAGGTATGGGCTGTGGAGCAGTCAGAGGGCGAACCAAGGGGATTAAAAACTGTAAAACAAGATTAAAGAATAAAAAACATTAAAAATAAAAGTATCATAGCATGTTTAGACAAATTAAAGGAACTTACAAACAAAAAATATTAATAATGCAGCATAAAACTAAATATATTCAAAGAAAGCTAAACATGTGAAATATTGTTGGCTTTTAAATATTGAAATAAAAGGCTGGGGATGTACCTCAGTGGAAGAGTGCCAGCCTCACATCAGCAAGGTCCTGGGTTAAATTCCCTGCACCGTACAAACAGAAAAATCAAGAAGCTAGGCAGATGGCTCTGCTGGTGGTGTTTGCCACGCGTGATGGTTTGCATATGCTTGTCCCAGGGAGTGGCACTATTAGAAGGTGTGGCCTTGTTGGAGGAAGTGTGTCACTGTGGGGGTGGGCTTAGAGATCTTCCTCCTAGCTGCCTGAGGATGCTGAGTCTGTCCCTGACTTCCTTCGGATGAAGATGTAGACCTCTCAGCTCCCCCTGCACCAAGCCTGCCTGGATGCTGCCAGGTTTCCACCTTGATGACAACGGACTGAACCTTAGAACCTGTAAGCCAGCCCCAATTAAATGATGTCATTTTTAAGACTTGCCTTGGTCATGGTGTCTGTTCACAGCAGTAAAACCCTAACTAAGACACCATGTAAATACACACACACACACACACACACACACACCACTGAAAGGCTATCCTCATAGCAATGTAGAAATAAGAAATTAATCCCAGCACTCTGGGAGGCAGAGGCAGGCATATTTCTGAGTTCGAGGCTAGCCTGGTCTACAGAATGAGTTTCAGGACAGCCAGGGCTACACAGAGAAACCCTGTCTCGAAAAACCAAAAAAAAAAAAAAAAGAAAAAAAGAAAAGAAAAAAGAAAAAGAAAAAAGAAAAAAGAAATTAATTAAATTACTTCAAAAGCAATCGATCATTTTTCAAATAAAATTCAAGCTCCTTACTTTGGGGCACTAAGTCCTACCGTGCTGGATAGTTTTATGCTAACTTGACACAAGCTAAGGTTGTCTGAGAAGAGGGAACCTCAACTGAGAAAAATCTTCCACCAGATGACTGTAGGCAAGCCTGTAGGGCATTCTCTTAATTAGTGATTGACAGGGAGGGCTCAGCCCTTTGTGGTCCTGGATTCTATGAGAAGTCAGGCTGAGCAAGCCATGAGGAGCAAGCTAGTCAGCAGCACCACTCCATGGCCTCTGCATCAGCTCCTGCCTGCAGGTTCCTGCCCTGCTTGAGTTCCTGTCCTGACTTCCTGTGATGGCGGACAGTGCTGTGGAAGCCAAAGCCAGGTAAACCTTGTTCCCCAAGTTGTCTTGTTCATGATGCTTCTTCTCAGCGATTAAAGCCCTAAGACGATCATCTGAGTGCTGATCTTCTAACACGGAAGCCATACCTCCTGCCTGAGTTCAGATGACACTAGTGCTAGTCACCCAAGCTGTGATTTCCTTGACCTGTTCAGTTTCCAGTCTCGAGGCCTTTGTACTGTCTCCTCCGCCTGACAATTCACATTTCAAAACACACAAAAGAAGTTTTATATCTTCAGAACACTGTCCGATTTCCTAATAAACCACAGTTATCCTCTATTTTATGGTTTGATTATAATTTTCCTTGCAATACTTACTTTTGATTCTCGCCCCCCCCCCCATCTATCTGTGTAATTGATTCCTATGCTATTTGGCAATTTTTATTATCTACTAGTCATTGTGGATAATGTGCATTAATTGATTTTTTTTTTTTTTAATTTTTCGAGACAGGGTTTCTCTGTGTAGACCTGGCTGTCCTGGAACTCACTCTGTAGACCAGGCTGGCCTCGAACTCAGAAATCCGCCTACCTCTGCCTCCCAAGTGCTGGGATTAAAGGCGCCCGGCCACTATGTGATTTTTAGATTTACTTATTTAATGTGTGCCCAAGTGTGCATGAACATCCCATGCACGCAGTACCTAAGGATACCACAAAAGGATGCTGGATCCCCTGGAACTAGAGTTACACGTGGTTGTGAGCTGCCATGTGGGTGCTGGGTACCAAACCTGGGTCCTCTGGAAGAGCAGCCAGTGCTCGTAACAGCTGAGCCATCTCTCCAGGCCCCATGTCTACTAAGTTTTACCTCATATCATGGCTGCTCTACTGCATGTTGGGCCTTGTTGATGGTGTGCTATAGGGAATATGATGTTTTTGAATGTTGAGTTCCGTTTTGGCAGGCAGTTCCATTCACAGTGGATCACTTGGATCCTGTGGAAGCTGGGTTTCAGGCTTTGTCATGCCCCTCATCCTTGGACTCAGTCTTGAGGTGAGGCTGTACAGGGATTTTAGGAGAAAACTGCAGATGATGACCAGGCCCCTCTAACTGGCGGAGCTTATATTTGTTTTGAACTCTGTCCAGGAAATAACCTAAACTGACTGGACTTGGGGGACCTGGAGTCTTTCCCTGCATCTGCATAACTTAGCGACTAATGAGGCTTTGAAGAGCTCTGTGGAAAGAAATTCTATGATGGCATCCTTTCTAGAATTTCCCTGTTGACTTTTAGCCATTTTAGGAACTCCAAACTCATATCTCCACTTTCCACAGCCCTGATCAGTCCCTGGAGCTGGGCAGTGAGCTCAGGTTTGATCAACACGCCACTCACCTAACTTTCTTTCCTTTTTAAGAATATACTTTCCTTTTATTCAAATTTTTTGGTTTTTTGTTTGTTTGTTTGTGTTTTGGATTTGGTTTTTTTTTTCCGAGACAGGGTTTCTCTGTATAACCCTGACTATCCTGGAACTCACTCTGTAAACCAGGCTGGCCTTGAACTCAGAAATCTGCCTGCCCCTGCCTCCCAGAGTGCTAGAATTACAGGCGTGCGCCACCACTGCCCAGCTTTTCAATTTTTTTTTATTACACTTTAAAATTCACACACACATACTGTGTTGGTGTGTGTGTGTGTCCCATGACATTCAGAGACTCAGTTCTCTCCTTCCACTGTTTGGATGCTGGGAATTGAACTCAGATCATAAGGTTTTGAAGTCAGATCACCAGGCTTGGTGGCAGGCATCTTTGCTAAGTCATCTATCTTACCCATGTTCCTTTAGTCTCTCGCATATTTTCCCCTCTCTACATCCATCTGGTTTTAGTTGTTCTTTAATGCCTTCAGACCATCATATATTTTCTTTTATTCTTAGTCTCTAAGCATTCTTGGTCATAGTTAGACTTGAACAAGCTAGCCTGCCATTTCTAGAACCAGAATTTATTATCCCTCATGTTCTTTTTTTTTTTTTTTTGTCTTTCCTTTTGTTTCTAAGCTCCTGGGGACTTTCTGTGGCCTCTCCACCACTGCACCCCTCGCCATATGGCCCTGTCACATAGCAGCGCTTGGGAAATCCTGGGTAACAAGTGTGTGCATACATGAATAAATCTCATATCTAGCACAGCCAGTCGGCCTGCCCCATCCAAACTGCTAGATTGGTTTTTCTAATACACACTGCCACAAGCTCCTGTCAAAATAGCATGGTGGGAAGTCTGGTAGAACCCTGCTCCTTTATCCTGCAGCACAGAAGGTGTATCTCTTTGTGTGAAGGGGGAGAGAGTGTTCTCTGGCAAGATGCACAGGAGCTTCCCAAAGTACCATCTGGGCGGCTGCCACAGTTAAACCTCCTGTACTGGGTCCTCTCTCCTTAATCTGATCCTTCCTTCCTTTCTCCTACAGTCTGAAGATTTACATCCCTCTCCAAACATCTATTTTGAATTCTTAACCCTGGAGGTGATGGTGTTAGGGTGGGGGCCTCTGGAAAGTGTTGAGGTTATTAGAGTCACAACATCAATTAACAGGATTCATGCCCTTATAAAAGACTCCCAAGGGTCGGGTCTGGGGTGTGGCTTTGTTGATAGAGTGCTTGCCTAGCTCACACAAAGTTCTGGGTTCAAGCCTCAGCACCACACAAGCCAGGCACGGTAGGTGCACCTGTAATCCCAGCACCGGCAATCAGGAGGTGGGGGTAGGGGCGTCAGTTCAAAGTCATCTTTGGCAACTTAAAGGTGTCCAACGCCAACCCGAGCTAAGTGAGTCTCCCGGCCCTTCCAATATTTCCTATGAGGAAATAATGTGGGAGGAGCTAGCCTCACCAGACACTGAAACTCTTCATTCCTCCATCTTTGGCTTCTTAGCTTCCAAATCCAGGACCAAGTAAATTCCTCTTGTTTATAACCTTCCTAATTGTGAATTTTTGATGAATATAGCTTCAAATTGCTGGAGCAGTGCACTAGAACAGGGCCCAGGGTTTATTCCAGACCTACCCAACTTCCTTTGAGGTAGAGAACCTTTGTGTGAGTGCAAGCACCTGTGCGTGCGTGTGTGCGTATGTGCTTATGCTGTGATATATGCTCATGTCATGTATGTGGGAACATGGAGTCCATGCCATGTTTGGAGGCCAGTATGCTGCTTTATTGATCTCTGCTCCTTGAAGCAAAGTCTCTCCCGGAACCAGTCAGGCTGGGAACCAGCAAGCCCCGGGAATGTGTCTCTGCCCCACATAGCATCATAACTGCTCTAGTTCTCTGAATCTGTGTCCTTGTCAAGCACCTATGGCCTGGGCATGAGGGGAGGACACAAGGTCCCCAAAGGGCCCCTCCAAGTACACCGTGCTTGGGAGTCCAGGATGCCAGTGCAGAGTGTGAAAATGTCCATCCCCAGATTTCAGCCTCCTGCACTTACTAGGATTGTCCTGCCCAGGACAAAGTGACCACTTGTATTTTTACTGGTAACCAACTCAAGCTCAGGACAGTGCCCAGTTGTCAAGTTGCAGCTCCATATGAACTTATGAATGAAGAAATAAATGAAGCTCCTCGGTGATCTGGGCACTGGGCATTGGTTGGGTGTGAGTCATGTATCTATTTAACAAATGTTTGCTAGGAATTTCAGGGCCAGGGGTGTAACTGTATTGTAAGTTGCTCAGCAACTACACCGTCCCGTGTTCAATTGCCAGCAACACACACACACACACACACACACACACACACACACACACAGACACACACACACACACAGACACACACACACACACACACACACACGTGTGCGTGCACGCGTGGCACCCAGTGTCCACATATTAGAATCATCCAAGCATACCCATCCACCTGGAAGCACACACCTATCATCCCAGCCCTTGGGAGCTGAAGGCAGGAGGAGGCCTTTGTCAACTACATAGCAAGTTAGAGGACAGCCTAAGAACATGAGACCTGGTTTAAAAACAAAAACAGGACCGGGAAGGAGGAAGGAAATTCACAGATGCCAGGCCTGGTGCCAGGCCTTGCGGGCCCCAGCGACAGGTCCCAGTCCTGATCACAGTGTGCTCAGCTGAGGTGGTAGAAATGGTGGCAGTGCTTAGCTGCAGTGAGCTGCCTGCCTGTAGTCTCTAGTCCTTTGCTTCCGTTTGCCTGGCGAAAACCCCATTTCTTCCCCCTCCTCTTCCCCCTCCCATCCCTCCTCTTTCTACATCAATAATAAGCCACGGCTATGTGGGCAGACGCATGGCTCACGTTTGACTGCTGACAGACAGTACACACGCCCCCTGGCCACTCTGATGTGGCTGACACACAACTCAGACCAGGTCAATCAGTTGGAATAAAGAAATCACTTAGAATAAAGAAAGTTTTCTTTCTGTAGAGATTTCTAGTTGGAGGCTACCAACAGCCACGTATCCTATCCTGGAGGAGTCACGTGTAAAGAAATAGCTGAATACTGGGAAGAGAAGCGCCTCTCAGTGACTCTGGGCATCCAGTCTCCAACCCTGGGCTCCTGTGGCTCTCCCAGACTCGTGCGTGTGAGGGGTGGGGGTGGGGGGGGCAGGGGGGGAGCCTTAAACCCAGGGCTTTACGCTGAGCCTGTCGTGCCCTGCCACTGGGTCACACCCCCAATCCGTGCTAAGCCTGTCGCTTTATGCTTCTGTTTTTCTGGCAGTTGCAGGAATCCTTGGGACCACAGCCTACCTCAGTATTCCCCAGAAAGCTGATGCTCCAAGATCCCTCTGCCTTGCTAGGCCTGTTCCTTGGGTCTGAGGCGGCATAGGGATCCTTTCAGAGGAGGCTGGATGACCCTCCCCACCCCTGTATTCTCCTGACCACCCTTCTGGCTGCTCCCCCCACCCGCCAGCCTCTTACCCCACGTTGATGACAACCCTAGGTACTGCAGGGAGATTAAACTAAACGTGAGTGAGATGACAGGGCCTCTGCCCTCAGGCTGTTTACACAGACGCCCGAGAGATGACCATCCTGAAGCAATCCATGCAAAAGCTACAAGCCACATGTCAACACATACAAATGCAAAACAGTCAGCCCGAATTTGGGCCGCATGGTTGGAAGGAAGGTGTTGGGTGGAAAGGGGCCTTCCAGGTCACCAGAGTGTAGCAGGAATCTCTCTGGTACTGCCAAATCGGTGGTCCGTCCTTCCCACGCCTCAGATGTCCTGGCCATTGCTATGGAAATTTATTCCCATGCACAGAGAGTAAGTTTTAAAGCAATGTGCCCTGATCGAAGAGATGCCTGTCCTCTCAAAATCACCTCCCCTCTGCTGGCATCCCCGGGTGGAAAGGCAGGTTTTATTTCTCCACAGAGACCTCCTTGCTGCCCCCGCAGCTTACCAGATTCCTCCAGAGCAGACCGGGCCAGAGGTCGGAGCCCTTGGCTAATCGGCTGCTCTCTCTACCACAAGCTGAAGACATTGCTGCTGAAGGGAGTGGTTGAGGAGATAATTCTAGCACAGTGCCTGGCGTGCAGCAGCAGACTCAGGAAATCGCTGTTGAACGCAAGGCATGTGCGACGAAACCCTGAAGGCTCACTCGCTCGCTCGCTCGAGCAGAGGTGAGGACAAGAGGGTGTTCCAAGCTGGGGAACCGCAGGCGCAAAGGCCAGACACTGGAATCTGAAACTGGGGGGGCCCGGACACCATCTGGCTTAGCTCTTGGAGAGACTTTAGGGGGTGGGAGGGAGATCCGACCTAAAGAAGGCATTGCAGGGTGGCCTTCAGCCCCTCGGCGTCTCTCTTATTAGTCCCCTCCCCAGGTCACATAGAGGGAGAGGTGACCGGGTCATTCCAGGGAGAGCAAGAGCCTGGCCACGGGGCTGCCAGCCAAGGGAAGCAGCTGTTTTCAATTGGCCTTAAGGTCAAGCCCGGAAATGTCCTTGAGTCAGCAGAAGCTGCCAGCTCCACTTTGCTAAGGGGCCAACCCCGGGGACCCAGCGATTCACCCTACATTCCCTCTGCTAGACTCTGCCCATCTACTTGTAGACGCAGTGACCCTGGGTGAAGGGATAGAGCCACCCCTCCCCTCGAGACGCACAGTCCTGCCCCACTGCATCCTACCGAAACCCCGAGGTGGGTTTCCCTCTCTCTTTCTCCTGCTCAGCCACAATCAGTTCGTGCCTGTGCAAACTGCTTGCCGCCCTCTGCTTCAAGTGCTTATCCTAAACGCTTGCCCGCCGCGCGCACGGGCTGCTCTGCCCTTTGCTGGGTACCGCCCCTTGTTCCTGTCACTGTGCAGTGGATCCCTCTCTCATTCTTTCCCAGACATGTCCTTCCTTCTGGTTTAACATATGGGTTGACAAGTGTGTTATCTGATGCCTGATGGGAATAAGTGTAGGAGATTCTCATCTCCCTGTTAAATGTAAGAGACCTTGGTGGAGACTGTGGGAAGCCTGGTCTGTGTGCTTTCAGTTCCCAGGGGAGCTGAGAGTCCTGGCCCAGGAAAAGGGTCTCAGTGTGGCTTGGACACTGGGCTTTTCTGGGACCACAAACCTTCACCACCCTGGCTCTCTCCCTTGCTGTTGGGACGACTGGCTCTTAGCCAGGCGTTGTGGCAGACGTCTGCAAGCTCAGCGCTCAGGAGGCTTGAGGCAGGACGACTGGCATTTAGGGGCCAGCCTGGGCCAAAGAGTAAGACCCGGTTCTAAAGCATAGGACCAGAATTCACTGGCCAGTGACCATGAAAGGCAGCTCAAACCACCTGTAACTCCAGATCCAGAGGAGCTGATACTCTCTTCTGGTCTCCTAGGGTACCTGCATACATGCACATGCGCACACAACACACACACACACACACACACACACACACACACACACACACACACACGATTTTATTAAAACAAAACAAAAAAACCTTTAAAAGGCAAACACAAACAAAATGGGGGAAAAAAGGCTGGCGGCTTTTGTCCACCCACCCTGATGGCTTTTGTCTTCTTACAACCATGCATCACAATGCCTTTTCAGCCTGTCCCTTCTCAGGTTTCTTCTTCCATGATGAAGACCAGAGCCACCTAGAGTCCACAAAAGCGGCCAGAGACTCTTTTTGCTACCCAACAGGTCAGCTCCTTCACTAGGACCCAGACCTCCAACCCAGAGCATCCCAGGAGCCCACCACACCCTCGAGGGCCTGGCTCAGGTCCCTGTCGGGGCGCCCTGAGATCTGTGCCCAGCTTGCCCGGCCCTCCTCCCAGATGCCGTCTGTAAGCCCACAGCCAAAATAAACAGCCCAAGAGCTACTTCCTTCCCGATGAGGGCACTTGCACAACCACGGATACTGTGACGGCAGGAAATGGCTTTCTAGGCCAGCACAGTCCAACCCCATTGCCCTGGGCCAAAATTGGAATTCAGACCCAGACACGCGTGGGTGGAACACATCCACACCAAAGTGCTGCCCTCGGCAGCATTGCTAGGATCTGCCCTCAACAACAGCCAGTATTTTATTAAGGCAGGTCCCTAAGGCTCCTGCGAGCCATCAGTGTGTGGGAGGGAGCTAGGAGCACATTATTTCAGGACATTGCTTATATCTGGGTGCCAGCCTTGATGCCAGGTTAGACACCC